>NW_010310088.1:69472-75989 GCF_000700745.2 Antrostomus carolinensis | reverse complement strand
GCCGTTGGCTATGGCATCCCTCAAGTAGTTAGACCACTGCCTCAATTGCAAAGTGGCAACTCTCCACTACGGGGTGGCCAGAAGCAGCTTCCTAAGTCATCTCTCAGTTGCCATTGTTGCCATGCTGACCCCACTGCCCATCAGGCTGGCTTGCCTCCCATCCCTGGGACCTGGAGGCTCTGGAGAGATGGCCTACAGACCTGCCTGTGTTTAATGGACATGGCAAGTGAGGAGCTGGGGGATCAAGATTGACTCTAGAACCAGGTCAAATATGAGCTTTAACTGAAGAAAATGAAACCACCTCCTTCCTGACCCCACTTTCCCCATCCATTCAGTCTCAATAGCACTTTGGGGGACAGATGTGTTGTGTTCTACCCAGATCTCTCCTTCCTGCCATTCCACCAGAACACCAGCAATTCACTGGGACACTGGAGCTCCACAGCACTGCCACACCAAGTTACTCCAGGGTCCACACTGAGACACTAGCCAGCTACCCCTTATTCAAAGGCACGTTGAAATATCCTTGGACACAGCACCAGAAAAATCAGTGTTGAAACCACTTGATTCAGAAGAAAAATAGTAGCATCAGCATAGACCTCCCCTCTGCCCAGGAATTTGTTTGTAGTCACATGAGCTGAATCTCACCTCGTTGGGCACAGTGGCCCTCATTGAGGTGTGCTGCTCGTGACATTTCAGGATGTTGGTAAACAAGGTAAACATCAGTATGGGAGAAATAAATGGGAATGTTAGAGAATTGCTGCTCAGACGCAGTGCTAAACCCTCCGGCACTGAATGCTACAGTTCTTTGTCATAAACACATCAATTACAGTGTTGATATCAAAGCTCCCAATAGATTAGACTATCAATATAAAAATGACAGCTGTCATGCAACACATACAGCGATGCCACAGTTTCAAAGCCTAGAACAAAAATAATGGGGTTTGGTTCTGCAAAACTCAGGTTTGTGCTCATGCAAACAGTTGATTAAATTCAAGCAAACTACTCAGCTACATGAAGACCTCAGAATCAGTGCCAAAACCATGCTTGGAATGCAATTTATATACATTATTCTCAAGAAACTTAACTAATCCTTAACGTAACAAGTAATTAAATTGTAAATATGAGCAAGTATGGATTCTTCAGTGTAGGAAATATAACACACACAAGAGCAGAACTGCTGTGAAGTTCACTAGACCCATCTGTAACCTGCACTGGTTAAGCCACTTTCAATGTAGGATCAAAACCCTTTGACTTCAGCTGGTCTTACAGACAGACACTCAGAGAGTGAAGTGGGTTCCCTTACTCTTGAAAGTGAAGCCTTAGAAATTAACAAATTGAGATTGTTGTACCTGTAGGTGAAGAACGTTCTTAAGGAAACACCCAGACACACGATGTGCTGGCTGGAGGCCATGGTGATAACCACAGCCATGACCTTACAGAAGGCACCTTGTACCAAAGACAAGCACGTGATATTTAACCTCCTTGACACATGCTCAGAGGCTCACACAACACACTCGTAAAGTCCTTCTCACTCTCTACAACTCCCTGAGAGGAGCGTGTAGTGAGGTGGGGGTTGG
Organism: Antrostomus carolinensis; assembly: GCF_000700745.2. Lineage (NCBI taxonomy): Eukaryota > Metazoa > Chordata > Aves > Caprimulgiformes > Caprimulgidae > Antrostomus > Antrostomus carolinensis. Next base: position 74,412 of record NW_010310088.1, on the reverse strand, counting down.
TCTCTTCTCTCAAGTAACCAGCGATAAGACAAGAGGTAATGACCTGCAGTTGCACCAGGAAAGGTTCAGGTTAGATATTAGGAATAATTTCTTCTCCAAGGAGTGGTCACACATTGGAACAGGCTGCCCAGGGAAGTGGTGGAGTCACCAAACCTGGAGGTGTTCAAGAAACATGTGGATGTAACACTCAATCAGGGATATGGGTTAGTGGGCATAGTGGCGATGAGTTGATGGTTGGACTGGATGATCTTAGAGGTCTTTTCCAACCTTAATAATTCTGTGATTCTGTCCTCTTTAAGCATGCTGGTGTTTGGAGATGTGTTGGGTGAAACTTAAGGAGCCTTGAAAGGGGCTCCAGGCAGCAGCAGGATTTCAAAGTGCTGGATTTAGAGCTGATGTTCTGCAATATGTTGTCAATCAGTAGTAACTATGTTAAAGTAAAGATGGATGAGGATCAACCTTGCTGTCCAGCACCCAAGAGTGGTCAGCTTGTGCTGCAAGCACCTACAGAAACACACAGCAATCCTCATTAGGCCTCCTCTGATGCAACCACAATATACATACGGTTGTATATCCATGCAAATAATTTTAAACAATTGAGCCATTAAACTCTGTATTTACCACCTACAGTCAAGCAATAAGACTATGTCCATGATTTCTTGGAGAATAATTCATTATGGGCTGTAACTGCTGGCTTGTCACCAGGACAATTTGTTGGAAAAGAATGAACTCTGGGTTTCTTTATAAATCTTAAAAGCTGACAGCTTTAAAAAAACAAAACCAACCAAAGTATTACACTAATTTATTTTAAAGACTTTAGAAAAAGGCTACTTTCTTCACAAAGGTAATTAGATAGACAGGGAAAATACAGATTTTTCTTGCAACAATTCCTCTATAAAGTGCCTCAGTGGAATGGATGGCAAAGTTCAGGAATTCAGACTCTGTTCTGCAAGACCAAGGGCAGTAAGGTCTGGGATATGGCTTGGGCAACTGGGAAACCAAATACAAATGCAGATATTGGGGTGGAGAAGAGGTGAAAGCATTCATTCTAGAAAAAAAAAGAGCAGCTAAAGCCCACCATGAAAAATATACATGAAAAGTATTTTAATTTGCACCTTCAGGTGGTCGCCTCTTCCTTACATAGTGTAAACAGGGCTAAAAAAAACCACAAAAAACCAAACCCCAAAAAATAGAATAATTCATCCACATTCAACAACAACTTAATTTCTTATAGAATTTTTTACTACAATAATTTATTCTCATTGAAAAAATTGCAGGTGGGAACCTATTTACTGCCAAAAGTTGAAAGAAGCTGTTCTTCAGCTTCTTCTCCAAGGTAAACCCTAGCAGTAACGGAGCACTGTGAGAAAAGACAACTCTGAGCTGAGATTTCACTCAGGTAAAGCTCCTGCCAGGTTGTCTGTAACCTACAGGTGCTGTGTTGAAGGCGAGGTAAAGCTGAACAATAAACACACTATCTCCATGTTTCCAGACTCTCTTCTACTGAGAGTAGAAGACTGGAGGTGACCTATAGCACAGCCATGCAAAACATGAAATCTGCTCATTCATTTAATTCCAATTAAATGTAATAAATCTCAAGAAAAGCCACCCACCACACCCAGCAGGCAGCTACAGGCTCAAGGTGAGGATGTGCTTTCTGCAAAGGCTGAAATTCTGCTGCACTTAACTAAGCTGTAAAGCTTAAATCCTCCTCTGAATCTTGCCCTGGGCCATTTTAAATGTGCAAACAGATGCAGAATGAGTCTTTTCCACGGTGGAACCACTTCTGGAGAGCCTAACCACCTTCCACACAGCTTTGCATTTTGTTTACTGAGTTTTATTGTCCCTGCTTCCCAAGTGCCTGCTTTTAAAATCTCTGATGCTTCCTTGACTGTTGCTAATTTTACCAGTTTGAGCTATTTTAAGTTTCTTTCCACCAGCAACTGTCTTTGAATTCTCTACTAATGCCAAGATGTTCACATCATAACCCTACGGACATTCCCAAATCAGTAGTTTTTAAAATCTTTTCCATTCTGCCATGTACACACCACTCACTGCTTTTGCCCTTCCTCCTCGCCCCACCGGGACCCACTCCCATCTGCTGGGGTCTGGGGAGCAGTAAGGACTCTGCTGAGTTATTTTGCAAACCTTCTTTTATCTCCACGTCTCCGAGAGTGTAACAAAGTCTTTCAGAGGAGAGAGGTTTTACTGCCACAGACGCTAAGGAAAATCAATTTATCTTTCTTCTTATCTGTAGCCTTATCTGCAAGAAAATACCAGCCCAATATTTCAATAGACTGCTGCCAGTTCTCATTGTCTGGATGAAACGCTCCCCTTTTTCCATAAATTGCCACACTTCAAATATTTTATTGCCAATTTTGGAAATGGAAAGCTGCCGTTGTTTAAAAAAGATCACCCATGCAGTACTAGAGGGAATCATTGCTATATCGACTGAACCAAAACAAGCATGAGAGAGAAATTCCCACCATCAAGACCACCTACAGCAGAGACTGCAACCCCCAAAAGCCAAACTCAAACCATCTCCATCAGTTTATAATTGTTTTTCTCCCATAAATTACAAGGACAAGGCCAGGAAGGAATCCACAAAGGCAAGAGGTGACTGAATGGGAGGTAGAACTAGACCTGGCAACCAGTTGGGTTTGACCCCAACCCATGGGATGTTGGTGTCCCAGCCGCAGCCCCACCAGCACCTTCCCCTGGGATCCCTTGGGTCCCCTGTAAGGGCAGCCCCATCACTGCCCTCCCAACAAGCAGCAGCACAGAGGAGACAACCAGGCTCTTTCCAGGGCTGCAACTCAACATTCCTTGTGTTTGGGTTCACAGTAGGTCTGTGTGTGTCAGAGGGAGGAGCACAAACCCCAACGCTGGCTCCGTAAGAAGGGGAACCTGACAGGACAGGAGGACCTGGAGCAGACACAGCTGCCATCGACTGCTGCAGCTGTAAATATTGAAACCCATCACAGGTGCAAATCCTCTGAGCAAGGTATGAACCCACTAACCCAGCACTTGGTCAATTAGTTGTTCTGCTGTAAATGTGAGTTAATCACAGCTGCTACCTCCGATTATTGGAGTTTCATTCTGTTTACATGATATTTACATAACTGTGTAGGGCTATTAAGTACTTGCACCCAATTAAAAGCTGACTCATTCACTGGATAATTCACAGGCACTGACTGAGCTGCTCCACTCCGAAGCTGGCAGAGCACAGGACTATCCCCATTTGCCTCAACAATCCTGCTTTCCCTCACAGCTGGGGCAGGAGCCCCCAGCACCTCTCACCCAGCACAACACTCACACGTTGCTTTGCATTTCCAAACGTACAACTGTGTTTTCTGATCTCTGCGCTGTCGATTCAGAAATTGTTTTTACACCCCATAAATTCCATAATGTGCCAAAGTCAAGATCTACAAACCGTCATCATTTAGGATGATCTACATTTCGTTTCATCCAATAAAGCTGCTAGCACTTACTCCAGAGCCTTTCCTAGAAAACAACTCGGTGTCGTCTAAACAGTATGTCTCCTGCCCACAGCTTTCATACAGCACGGAGCTGGGGGAGACGGGGCCAAACCCAACCAGAGGGAAACAAACTCTGTCAAGGCAGTAGAGCCACAGCTGCTCACGCTGAGCCTGACCCAGCACAGGCGGTGCTGGATCCACGCAGCTCCGGACAGCCTGCTCTGTGGAATAAAGCAAAGTCAGAAAGGTCTGAGGCAAATGTCCAAGCCTATTTTTAATTTTTTTTTTTCCAAGCTGACAGTTCACAGTGTCTTCTGAGCTCATACCGTCAGCTTGCTTGCTACCTTGTCTGAAGCAGGTTGAAAAACTTGTGCACAAGCAGCGTTTGGACCTTTCATCTTTAAAATCTGAAAGGTGGTCCTGTTTTCCATTGCCTCTAGATGCCTTGTTATAATTTCTAGCTGCTGTCCTCACGATCGGTGGTCTCTACACAACAAGGACATCAGTTTTCTGTTCCAACTGATGATGTGGAGGCTGCAAAACCCACACACTGTGTCAGAACACAGCAGCACAGACTTGGGCTGCAGAAAAGCCAGATACGCACGTTCCAGCCCTGTGGACTCAGACTCTAAAAGCCTCTCACATCCAGGACTTACAGAGGAGACAGATTTGTCCTGATCTTGTCCAAGTCCCAGGTTTGTCATATAAACCACACAGCAGGAAGGAGGTAGGACTGCAAGGTGTGGAAGCATGTTTCAGCATCAGAAGCAGAGAAGAGCTGAGCTCCATGGGCTCCCAGGCCAACAGCAAAGGCTGCTATAGCTGTTATAAAGGGGAAAAAAGAGTGCCTGGACCCCGATGTATAGATGAATGGCACTGAGGTATGTGTAATGAAATAATGCCACGTGTCCTCGTGTTTGTCCCTACCTGAGCTACCTTGTGCATCACCCTCTGACTCTCTACCAGTACATCTCCAATAGGAAACACTGGTACAAACCTGCTCCAGTCCAGGAAGACACAAATCACCTGCCAGTCCTCACCCTCCCACTGCTCCCAGTCCACTGAGCAGATTTTTGCATGATCTAGCTTAGAGGAATAAACAAGCAAAATGGTGCTACAGATACATCTAATAAAACCTACTAATTGGGTATGTCCCCACCCCATCCCATGCGATGGTACCTTGCCCTCTTCCTGCTCCGGAGGAGCCATTTCATGCAGTTTTCCTCTGGCAAACCCCTCCTTCCAACATGCTTTTATACCTTTCTGGCCTACCTTGCAGTCAAATTTACTTCCATAAATTCACTGGACTGTAGATTACTTTACAGTAACACATTTCCTTTTTTAGCTAATGTCTCCCATGTGTTTGAGTATTTAAATCCACTTTCAAGCATGCTCTGCTATCTCTCCGTAGCATGCGCAGCAAAGTCCCTGCACAGGGTTTTCAGTGTGAAAGAGTCTAGT
>NW_010310088.1:37006-69461 GCF_000700745.2 Antrostomus carolinensis | reverse complement strand
GAGAAATATTATCACCAAAGAGGAAAGGGAAAAAAAAAAAAAAAAAGAAAGAGAGAAAAGCTGACAAGAAGAAAAAACTGACACTGGAAAAATGCCAGCCCGGTACTGTCAGTCTTCAGGTTGGCAGCAGAAACACCATGAAGTGCAAAGGGAAGAGGGTCTCTGATGACAGATGTATGCACAGGGTTGATTAAAAAATAAACAACAATTAAAAAGTCACATTTCTCTCTACCTAGTGTTAGTATCAATCTATTGCAATTCACAGACACGACTGTGCAGAAGTTGATAGCATGCAGTCAAAGAGAGCCCTTTCTCAACCCCACGGAGCAGAAACGACATGTAAAACCATCCAGCACTTTGCTTCAACTTTAGCTTTTTATCCCCTCTCTAAGGAAAATCCTCCTCTTGGCACCAAACTCAGAGAAAACCTTTTGCAAGAGCGGGTCCAGCCTTGGCAGTTTCAGTGGCACTGTCAGTGCCAGGGTGCAGCGGTGCTCCCCCAGCACGAGCATCCCATGGGGTGCATCACCCTCACCCCAGCTCTGTCCATGGCAGCTTTCCAGTGATGGATCCATTAGCACTGGAGAGTCCTAAGAGAACAGCCAAGCTCTTTATGTTCTTTATTTATCAGTATCACTCCATACAGCTGTACTTGGAAATTTTTTCCTGCTACAGAAAGGGGAACTGTTTTCAAAAAGCCCATTCAAGTAAGTTAAATTTTAGGGTCTTTTCTTGATGATTACGATACTTAAGCTTTTTTTCAGAAATACCAATATGAACTAAGATTTTAAGTTGTTAAAAGCAATGTGGACTCATTAAATAATTTCAAACAAATAGGATTGGAAAATGAAGTTTTTAAATGCTAGATATGTAAAAGGATTTCGAAGTCTAAGGATGCAGATAGCCACCTAGCTGGATTGTTATTCTGAATGCGTCTGTCAGTATTTAGATACCCATGAAAACTGGCCCGCTGCCACACTTTAGAAATAGGAATATGCAGCAAGATCTTTAAATGAGTTTAGATACCCAACTCCCATATATTTTGCTCACAGCTCCTAAATCACTGTGTGCTTCTGAAATGTTTATCTTCCAACTAAACAGTATCAGTTGTCTGAAAACCGTAAATGCAACAAATAACTGCCAAGGTAAATTACCCCACCAGTATAGCCAGTGCCCAGACACACGATGAAGTCGCCACGGATTAACAAGCAACTACATTTCACTAAACTGCCTGTACCAATACTTTTAGCCCAATGCAAATTAAGAAAAATGTGTTAGCAGAGATGTATTTCACCGGGGTACGAGCCTGTATTTGTCACGGGCAGAGGACACGAGCAATCGGTTACTGCAGCTCAGCAGAGCCACACTCACTCTCCAGGACTTTGCTTGGGAGCTCTAACAGTGGGATCCAGAAACCACAAAGCTGTACCCAAGAGTGGCAAAATTATTCCAAGAGACCAAGGAAGAGACCAGTTCAAAAGGAACAGGGAACTTCTGAAGACAGTCCAGCAGAGGCCACAGAGATGATGAGGGGCCTGGAGCATCTGCCGTGTGAGGAGAGGCTGAGAGAGCTGGGACTGTTCAGCCTGGAGAAGAGCAGCCTGAGAGGGGATCTGATCAATGGCTATAAATATCTGAAATGTGGGGGCCAAATGGATGGGGTCGGGCTCTTTTCAGTGGTGCCCAGTGACAGGACAAGGGGCAATGGGCACAAACTGGAACACCAAAAGTTCCAGAAAAACCTAAGGAAAAGCTTCTTTCCTGTGAGGGTGCCAGAGCCCTGGGACAGGCTGCCCAGAGAGGGTGTGGAGTCTCCATCTCTGGAGGTGTTCAAAACCCTCCTGGACACTTTCCTGTGCAACCTGTTGTAGGTAACCTGCTTTGGCAGGGGGGTTGTACTGGATAATCTCCTGAGGTCCCTTCCAACCATTCTGTGAGTCATCCCAGGTGCCTAACATCGGGCTTGATGAGAGGCAGAGGAAAGATGGGTGATGCTCTCGCCATTCGGCAGCAGCCCGGAGCAGGCAGCTCTTCTCCAGCAAAGCCCCAGCAGCCCAGGCTGCGCGGCAGGCAGGGAGAGCAGCCGCACAGCTGGATGGGGAAAAAGTCAATACACATTAAATAAACCAAAGCAGCTTGGTAAAACGTGCTAAAAATAACTGAGTAAGCACATTGCTTAGAAAACTCTGAACTCCCTGCCAAGTCTTACCAGAGTGGGACGCATGTTCCTCCCCCTTCCCAGGCATTTAAATAGATATTGCACAGGATTTAAAAAAAAAAAAAGTGACACAAATTCCTATGTGAGAGGAGAGAAAAAAAAAAAAAAAATCCCTTCTATATTCCCCTGTGTTTTTCTCAGAAGCAGCTGGTGCTGGCCACTGCCAGGGAAAGGAGGTCTTACACAGTATTGCAATGTTTTTGTTCCTGTTCCACTATGTCAATATTATGTCTTTGATTCATTTATTGCACCTGGAATAAAAGCCCAGCTCCTGACCTTAGCAGAAAAGGGTGGCACCATTTTTCTCACATTGTTTTCTGCACAGACCTTTATAAATGAGGGACACAAGCCTTTCTGGAGATGACTCCTTTTTTGCTTTGTTTTTCTCTTCATCTAAATAAAAGACATTCTTGACAAAAATCTATTTATGCAGTTTTTGTCAAGAGAGAGCTATAGTTAGAGCTGGTTGGGTGACAAAAAAAATCGGGTTCTTCAAAAAATATTCATATTTTAATGACTGCCCTAATTCTGCACAAGGATGGGAAGAGGCCAAAGGAGCCCAGCGCTCAGCAGGGAGGTGAAGGCAGAGGTTTGTGTCCCCAGCCTGATAAGGAGGCACACGCAGAAGTTACTAACACAAAGCAAGACCACCCCAATGGTGCAGATGGAGATGAGCCTGCAAGGGCAGCAAGGTGGGAGCAGGACTCTCCTCTCCACCTGCAGCCTCTGTAAGATACAATTGTAACTCTTCAGATTTGTCCCTACAAATCTCATCAAAGCATTTCTGAGGAGCTGTGGCTCCAACAGTGATCCCAAAACACAAAGAAACAGTCAACTCAATGAATTGACAGAAGAGCCAACAACACACGTCCCGAGGGGGAAGCAAATCTCCTCGCATGTTATCCGAGTGGTACAGGGGCAAAGCTGAAGTTTTTACGTCAAGCTTCAGCTTGGAAGTAACCTACAAATCTCATCAAAGCATTTCTGAGGAGCTGTGGCTCCAACAGTGATCCCAAAACACAAAGAAACAGTCAACTCAATGAATTGACAGAAGAGCCAACAACACACGTCCCGAGGGGGAAGCAAATCTCCTCGCATGTTATCCGAGTGGTACAGGGGCAAAGCTGAAGTTTTTACGTCAAGCTTCAGCTTGGAAGTAACTCCAAGTACATTTCAGGAAACATAGAATTCAAAAGAAAACATAAAAAGAAAAACAGAAGAAAGCTACTGTTTTGGGAAAGAGAGAGATTTTAAACCAAGAGACAGTTAGTGTCCATTCTGGAAACATCCCAAAACTGCCCAAAGGCAAAAAAACCCGAAACTAATTCTTTGCTGGCATTTATGACACTTGGATGCTACTCGCCCTGGGTACTTAATTTAATATAAAACAAATCACCCTGGAGCAACAAAAAGGAAATTTGCTAGTAAACAAACAGCTCTAATTATTTAACAGTGGAACCCAGAATAATTAAACCACAGTATCCCGAGCAGCTAAAAGCTAATTATATACGCAAGTACCCAAAACATTTCAACTAGCTTTGAAAAAACAGGAAAAACACGCTGTTTAATTTCAAGACTTAATATAAAACAAATCACCCTGGAGCAACAAAAAGGAAATTTGCTAGTAAACAAACAGCTCTAATTATTTAACAGTGGAACCCAGAATAATTAAACCACAGTATCCCGAGCAGCTAAAAGCTAATTATATACGCAAGTACCCAAAACATTTCAACTAGCTTTGAAAAAACAGGAAAAACACGCTGTTTAATTTCAAGACCAGAGAGTAGCCAGCATCTCCAAAGACAAGCCTTCAGGGTGACACATCTTTGCCTTTCCCAGTGCCTGTCTGGGACTTGGACTCCTTCCCCAGAGCCACTGGCAGGCGCCTGCCCATCGGAGCAGCTCATCCCCCTCCAGTTGCATTGCTGGCAGCTGTGGGGACTCTGCTCCCAATTCCCTGGCCTCACCTTCTCCCTGGGATGCTGCCAGGTCTGCCTTGCCACACCAGAAATTCGTTCCCCTGCCCAAATGCCCACCCTGCTGCTTAGGAAGCTACAGGGGTTTTGGACTTCAAGGACATGGGATGGAGAAGCTGGCACCAGGAGGGACAGTACAGCCTTTAGGCAGGCACCTGGGAGGCTGGCAACTCATCTGCATGGCAGAGAGCTTGGAGGAGGCATCAAATCATCAAGCAATTTTGGCAGCTCAAGGGAGAGATGTGAAAGATGCCAGGAACATGTCAGATGCCAGGAAAGGTTGAGGCTGCTGCCTGTGGTCCAGGATAAATCAGCCATTTCTCTTGATGTGGGGGAGTGTGGCACTCAGCAACACAGAGCTCCCAAAGACACCAGAATCAAGGGCTGGTGTATGAGACTGAGCTCCACTTGGTACCTCAGTGTCTCGTTACCCTGCTGCCTGGGCAATGCTAAATGTCAGGTGTTCATGAGACAATTGCAGGCAGAGTATCCAGGGGCAATGCTTCTCTCACAGAGGAGCTGGGATCTACCCATAAATCAGCTGGGGTTGGGTGCCTGAACCTCGATGAGGATTTGGGACTCAGTTCCTCACTTTCTTCGTGTAACACAACACACACCCCCTCCCCTCCCATTCCAATTTCTGCAGTAATCTCAACTCTGATCAGCTAACGACAGTGGTTTCGTGTGAACGTCACTGCCAGGACACCGTCGTGGGCCTCAGAGCTGCGGGTGGGAAGAGCAGAGCTCTCAGAAAGGTACCTACTCGGGGGCAAAGTGGCAGCTACGGAGCACATCTGGCTCCTGATCTCCACCTCTTCCTGCAGCCCACTGACCAGCAGTGATCACAGCAGCTCTGCAGATGTTTTTAGGTCTCTGGGCCCTGTGCCAAATCCACACACTGACCTTTGAACAACAGCTATTTTTCTGTGACCGTGCTCAGAGCATCAGCCTCCGCTGAAAGCATCAGTCTCAGAAGCAATGATTCATTCTCTGTTTCCCTTCAGACTTCATCATTACAAGGTCATCAAGCACAGCATGGTTTAAAACACACATAAAGCAGTCACCAGAGTTCTTACAAATATCAAGCAGTTTCGATATCTTTCTGCAATACTTCAATCTGGCTGCTGATTAACTCTTGCTTTCTATTTAAAATTCCCCTTGCCAAAAGAATATCTGAGGGGGTGTATGGAAGCTGAAGGACATGACTAATTACAGTCAAATGGATGTTGCATTGGTAAAACAGGATGGCTGCAGAAAGACCAAGGGGTGAAATTAAGTACTTGAGAGAAGCATTTTAAAAAAAACACGAATGAAGCTCCCAAATTATAAGGATTTTAGCTAAATGCTTTTCAATTTCTCTAATTTTGCCTTCTAGCTTTAGATTACTTTGTTCATGTTTTTGCCTATTATGAGAGTTAGAAACATGCTTAAAAATAATACCGAGTTCCTCACCCAACCACATGAGTCAGAGAACATGGGTGTTAAGAAAGTGCAAGGTATTGCATGGCTCAAACTTACGTTATGGAAGTTGGCAGCACAACTGTATGGCTGATTTCACAGGCTGCCCTGCACCGAAGGAAAGTCACCAAAGGTTATCCCCACGTCTCCTGACTTCCACCGGTATCCACACTTTGACCAAATCCACTGTCTTTCTGCCCAAAGTCACCTCTTCTTCCCTCTCCTCTTTTTTTAAACTGTTGCTTTAGATGACTGCAACCTCTTGCTGCCAAACCTCCAGGTTTTTAATCAGTCCTTGCAGGAGTATATGCCAAGCAGAACAGCCAAAATACCTTTTGTTCTCTTGAATTTGAGACCCTTTTGAACCAGTTTTAAACTATCTTCACAATCACACACACAACCCCAGAACTGCCTGGATTGGAAAAGCCCTTTGAGATCATCACGTCCAATCATGAACCCAACACTGACAAGTCCCCGACTAACCCATGTCCCTCAGCACTGTGTCTACACGACTCTTCAATCCCTCCAGGGATGGGGACTCCACCACTGCCCTGGGCAACCCCTTCCAATGCCTCAGAACCCTTTCAGCAAATAAATTCTTCCTCACATCCAATCTCAACTGCCCTGGGCACAACTTGAGCCCATTTCCTCTTGTCCTGTCCCTTGTTTGAACAGACCCACCCCCACCTCTCTACACCCTCCTTTCAGGGAGCTGGAGAGATCAGCACAGAAAAGCCTGTTGATGTGGCCAATCCTATGTGCCTATTGCTTTTCCCATAACATATTGAGTGTCCTTGCCCCACATCCTGCTTCCACATGGGACTGGGACCACACCAGCACCATGCAACACGCTGCAAAGACATGGCTCTGCACCTCTGGGCTTTGCTCTTGATGTTCCCAGGGTCCTCCAGCCCATCCCTTGGGCTCCATCTCACAGCTCACACCATTTCCACGGCTGTTCCTCCTTCTAAGCCCACAAAACATTTATACCTATGGTCTGTATGGCTCCGTGCAGACCAGTACAACTGCCAGTTCCCAGCAACTCAAGGGTTAGAAGCATTGTTTCACTCAGGCTGGGCTGTTCATGGCTATGGTAACGCTGTTGTACTGAGCTGATTTTAGCCGTCCACATTCCTGTCTGAAAACTCACTTGTTCAAGCTGACTTACTTGTTATTTGAGTTGTTAATTTTACGGTTTTATTAAGTGACTCTGAATGAATGCCATGAAAGCACATGGTAGTTTGGCTGATTGAATGATTGATTTTACACAGTTGTCTTCTTCCTGCACTCCTAAGTACTTTTATTTGTGATTAACAAACCTCACCATTTTGCTATTCCACTTCATAGCTCCCTGGCTCATTTTCAGATTCTCTTTTTCACATGTTCTTTATGGGGCAAAGATCCTGCTTAGCCTTCTCGAAATGAAAAGCCACAGGAAAAAAGAAGAAAAAAAAAAGAAAGAAAATGGCAACATATAAGAGATCAGAAGCATACACACACTTTTAGGAGTTGATAAAGATGCAGCTCTGATGGCTCCTTCCTTCGTCAAAGTTAGCATCTAGAAATTGTGTGAGATTTATCTGCTCTTGACAGGTTTGGACAGAGAAAAGAAGGCTGAAGGTCAAGAAGCCCCCTCCCCTCCCTTTTTTTTTTTTTTTTTGAGTGGTACTATTTGGGATTATTTTTTATTTTACTTTTTTAGGGGGCTTCCTGGGGTTTGCAGACCTGGTAGGAGAGGTGGGGACAGTAACCACTGCTCCAGTTTCATCCCCTCTCAGTCTGGAGTTTTATATTTTCGTGCAATATAAGGCAGGGGCAAATGAAGAAACAAACCACAAACCAAACAAACCATCAGGTATGATACCCCAAATGAATTGTTTCATTTCTAATAAGGTGGCAATTGACTTTGGTAAGTATTATAAAGCTGTTATTATGGAGTGCCAAAGATCCTAAGATGATTTAAAGTATCTTACTAAACCTGAACACAACTAGAAGAGAAGGTCAAGAACAAACCAAAAATGTCACGGGTTTTTGTTAACATATTGCTGATATAAACAAAAGATCAAGGAAAGTAAAACATACAAGTAATTAGTCAAGTGTTTTTCAGAAACAAATATCAAAAAGCTTTTCTCATTCCATGAGAATTTGACATTTTGGAGTCTTTCTTCCTGAAATGAGTCAAAATCTCAAAATCTTGGCCATCAGCATGACTCAGTTGCAATGTTCCATCTAGATTACTGCTGGGATTATTAGTTTTTAACTCTCTTAATAGAAATAAAACAATTTCACTACCTATTCCATTTTTAAAGACAAAGTTACTTTGATCCAAAAAAGGTATTGCAGAAAAACAAGGTATGCCAAGTCCTGAGCCTGAGGCACACAGAAGATGCAGCGAGCTTTTGGCAAGATGAAAGTACAGCAGAGAAAGAGCACCTGCTTTAAACAAATCCTTAAAATAGAAGAGGTACAAGATGATACTCTATAAAGAAGTGAAAGATTGGAGGGCTGTGTGATCGTCTGTTTGGAGAGTGTAGAAAGCAATCAAAAGTTGTATATACATGAGAAAACTTTATACTGCTCACCCAAAAAAAGGAGTACTGTGAAAAAAATTGCCCTCAAGTCCTCAGAGAATTTAAGGGTAGAACAAACTGGTACTCTTGGACTAAGACAAATAAGACAGTTTATATTGCTTTTCAATTATTTTAGGCTGAGGATCACAATGGAGGAAAGGGAAAACGTCGAGCAGAGATAAGAACAGAGGACAGTGGAAGGTGGATTTTCAAAAAGCTGCACATGACTCCAGCCACAAACCTCTCTGCCTTAACACCCAAACCCCACAGCTGGACTCGTCCTTACCCCCTTGCAGATTTAAAACAGTAACAGGGTTTTGTCCTGAGAGGGGAAAGGGACACTAGGCAAAGATCACACAGCTCCTGATGTGAGGCTGGGTTTGTGGGGAGAGGGAGTATTGTCATTCCTGAGCAGATGATATGGCTGGAGACAATGAACAAGCCCCTGGGTGCCCAGCCCTGTGCTGGTTCCTTCAGCTCAAGAGCCAGAAGCTAAGACACACCTGCCAATTAACTTGACTAACATCACTGTAATGCAAGAAACATCGTTGCCCCTGATTCTACAATCTTCAGCCATGAGGCTCCAGATAGCATTAAGCCTGCCCCAAATCCAGAACATGAGCTCAGCACAAGATCCCTCCCACGGGTGGGATCCATGAGGGACTTGGCTGCTGCAGGTGAGGCTCTGCACAACCCACGTGTCAGCCCCGGGGTCCTCCCTGGGGCTTTGCAGCCCCAAGTTACTCTCCCAAGAGAATACACAGGCTGTGCACAGGGACAGCTGGGAACCAAACCTGTGACCTGCAGAGCTGCCTGCTTAGCCAGGAGGAAATGCTGAGGAGGGAAAAGGGGTTTAGATGGTAGATGTGGAGCGCACGGAGCCAACTGCTTCACTCAGGGTATGCAGGTCTGAACCAATTCCTCGAGGAGGAAATGCTGAGGAGGGAAAAGGGGTTTGGATGGTAGATGTGGAGCGCACGAAGCCAACTGCTTCACTCAGGGTATGCAGGTGTGAACCAATTCCTCATATCACGGAGCTCAGACCTTTCTTTAAAACATGAGAAGAGGAATCAGTGGTGGGTTACAGCGGAGGCGAGACAGGACAGTAGAGCTGCCTTCATCTAATAGCTCAGCAATTTGGGCTCCGTTCTCTCTTCTCTGCTGCTGGACTCAAAACACCTTTCGTTTCTCAGAAGACAGCCCGAGCTGCCAGCCCACAGGCTGTACTGAGGCTATTCCGCTTTGTACAGGATAACTGAAGATTTGTTGTGCCATTCAGAGTGATTTTTTTACTTTTTTTTTTGATGGTGTGGTTGTTTTGTTGTTTTTTGTTGGGGTTTTTTTTTATCATCATCATCTGGCCCCTCTTCAGAGCATTCATCCAGCAAATGGGATGGGTCCCAATCCATAGAAGCATGGGGTCCCAATCCATGCTCTAGTGCTTATTTAAGTACATCAAACACGCATTAGATAAGGTAAAATCAACAAATATTCACCAGGGCATGGACTAGAGAGAAGAAAGGAAATCAAACTATTAATTCAAAGGGCAAGAGGAGCATTTCTGAGCAAAGTATAAAGTTCTTCTATGGGAGAAAAGCAGCAGCACTGATGAAGAGGAAGAAAGGGAAGGCAGGAGATGTGATAAATTCCATGATTCAAATAGGAAAAAGAAAAGTTTTGAAGAGAAATGAAAGGGAGAATAAGGAGTTGGAGTGTGTGGGAGTGGATGAGGTAGTAAGGGCAGCCGGAGTGAAAAGCAGCTTGGCAGGGAGGGTGATGCAATGGGTGTTTCTGAGAAGGGGTCACCATCACCCAAACATAAGGGCAAGGTATGGCTGGAAAGAAAAGACCAGAATTTTGGAGAAACGGTACCATTGCATGGACAAAGGGATGGGAATGGAAAGAAGCCAAGTTAGAAAGCGCAGATAAAGGAGAGCGACGTTCATGGACACGGCAGTGCCGGCCGCTGCAGTGGGATGGTGGGATGCTATTGCCTCATCCAACATCAAACCCCAAATGTGCAGAGATGCCACTGTGTATCTTCTGAACAGCAGCAGCTCCAGAGGAGAGAGTTCAGTGTTTGTTATGTTAAATTTATGACAGTGTTAAGACAGCAAGAGAGAGGTTATACGTAAGATTAGGTTGATCCACTTTACCCAAGGTCCTCACGTCTGATAGACTGATGGTTTGAAGGCAAGACTGCTTTCCTAGCAAACCTTTTAAGCCATTTTTGGTCTAATCCTGCACTGACAGAATCCCCCTTCTCCTATCTTCTGATTATACTCCTTACCCCATAAAGCCTCTGCACAAGTACAGTCCCACTAGTAAGCCACAACACTAACAGCATGTATAACCCAGCACTGTGTTGAACTGCTCCATCGCAGTAATTACTGCGACAATAACACTTGATCTAGTTGAACATTGAACAAAATCTATGTACATTCACCAGGAACAGAAGTTACAGCTGCTAGAAGTCAGATGCATAAAAGCAGCGTTAGGAAAAAAATGCAGATTTGTGGAGGGGGAAAAAAAAATATTCTATTGTTGCAGATTTACCCACGTACCAATCTATTTTCGCCTCTAAGCTGAAACAGGTTTCTGTTTGGCGACTGACACGTATTTGAGTCACAGCTGAGGGGAGAGAATAATACTCACCTGCTGTCATATTGTTCTCCAGCTGATTGTCCTCTTGATCTGTAGCGCTCGCATTCGCAACGGGGAGTATACGGAGAAAGAGAGAGGAAAAGGGGGTTGGACAGACAGGCGAGATGTGCTGGAGAGAATAGTCAAAAATGCACAAAATGGTTTAATCAGGAAAGTGAAAATCAGGGTGTTTGCAGGAGGGGAAAAAAAAAAGAAAGAAAATAAAAGGAAAAAAAGAATAAAAGGTTATTGAGCGAGATCTTTTTTATACAATAACCACTATGAAATTAAGCCTTATGTATCATGTGAATAAACAGCTCAGATAATCTTGCTATCTCAGGGTACTTTTTCCTCTCACAATCCAACAACTCTGTTGACTTTTTCATGTTGAAGTCCACCTTTTGTAACACTTCTGAGTCGCTCTGCACAGACCAACGCCCATGGACACCCTCCCACAGCCCCACACGTGCCAACACGAGACCAATGTTTGGATGACCTGCTCAGCTCCTGCAGCCACACATCCTTTTTCCACGAAAAAGGAAAGGACATAATGTGAATGGGAATGTCTGGAGAACTTTTTCCAGGTACCAACTGCCAGTGGAGACTGATCCTGGTGGTGATCCACCTGAATGTGGTGGGTACAATCTCCCCTCCCTGCTCCTAGGCAAAGCCAGAGATAAACGTACTGAAGTGCACACAGCAGTTGGTTGAAATGGCTAAATACAGCACTTGACAGTGAGGTTGGGTGCAAAACCACAGCTAATTAATGAAATAGTCTCCTCCCATGACACAGACCCCCTGGGGTGAGCGGTCTCAGCACAGCCGGGTGGTCCCACGCTCAAGGATGTGGCGCAGGTACCTGCGTGCAGCTCGGGCTGGGGTTGTGTGCCCCCTACAACCCATACGCCTCATCATCTTTGAACAGATCTGCTCTCAACCAAAGCCCACGACAGCTTTATGGTGTCAGAAGGATAGCCCAAAAAAATCACACGCAATCTACCGTTTCGGCCTGTCCCCCAGCACAGCGTGAGGCGATGTACTCCCAGCGCATTTTCACCCTGTGCATAATAATAAGATAATAAATATCCTGCCATTGCGAACGCCATATCCTCGGCAGTTAGCAAAATGGAAACAAAAATCATTCCAATTGTATCACTTCAACTTGCTTAGTATTTAAAAAAAAAAAAAGCTTATGTACATTTTAGCTCAATATTTTAATAGCAATTCCAACACAAATAGCTTTAGTAACCAGGCAAGCACATTATTTCACAGCGTTTTTAAGAGCTCATGAGCTGTGAATCTTTAGCAGGTACCCTGCAAGAGCTAGTTTTCCTTTCACTGCCCTGCAGGCTCTTTCTGTGGAACCCAAATTACTTTGCTGCTATCTATTCTGGATGCCAAAACAGAATATACAGTTTACATACACTACCTGAAACAAAGCACTGAACAAAAATTACATGGAATCAGACTCTGACTAGACAGAAAGCCTAAATCTAAGCGTTTCTCACTCAAAATGAGAACTTTTTCTTTTCCCCCCAATTAAGTTTTTTATAGGCTTGCCTAGGCCAACCTTCCTATTACCTGCATCCAGCAATATTCATACAACTGACAGCTGAAAGACACGTCTGCTCAGGGCCTGAGGCAGGAGAGCCCCAGGCTCAGCTCAGAGCAGGAGATGCTCAGGACTCCCTGGGCATCCTGTCATTGTCACCGCGGGACAGTGAAGGGACGAGGGTGCAGCATGTTCTTAGAGCTCCTCTCTGATGCTGATCTACATCTTCCCACAGCTGCTGCACATCAGCAGCCCCAACACCACGACAGCCCTTCTGCCAGTCACACGATCCAGTCCTAATGTGGGAAAGCACCTAAATGTTCACAAACTACTTGAGAACCAAGGGATAACCAGTTACCAGTGGTCAAGTACTAAAATAAGAGCTTACCTACTGAACTGAGACACAGCTCCCGCACTAAAAAGTTTTCCATTTAAATTTGCAAGATAAATCAAAGTCTGAGAAATGAAAAAAAAATCAAAAAAAAAACAAAAAAAAAAAACACCCCCAAAAAATTAAGTCAGCATTTTCAAGCGTGATCAAGCTCTTAACTCAGGTGATCAGATAGTCCTGCCCATGTTCCCTGCACTAGGCGCGTGCAGCTGCCCCAGCACTCATGGGTGCACGTTGTACCCGCCTTCATCTTCGAAGCAAGCGATGCCTTTGAGCTACGTTTTTACAGTTTAGTTGTACAAAAACAAGTGAATTGCTTTTCTGAAATGCCCATGATCCCTCTGGGATCCAGGCTGCTGATCCACTCACATGGATCCTCATCTGAGCGCGAGTTCATGTTCATGCCAAGGCTGCACTGCAGCCCAGTGCCCCACATCCCCCTTGCTGTCATACCCAGAGATCCCCAATGAGCCAAAACCAGGTGAATTTTTTAAAAAATGGAATTTAAAATTCATGTTTTTCAGACTGGGGCCACTTTGACGAAAGTCCAAGGCTTAATTATAATGTTTCAATTCATCTTGGTCTTTTTAATGAGGAAGATTCATTAATATATATAGTCGAACTCAGGTTTCCCTACCTTGTAGCACATCACAATCTTACGCTGATCCGTTACCTGCTGCATAGATTCTCATTAAGTATGACATAGATTTGTTACATTGCTGAGCTGGCTGTAAATTGAACTTGTCATAGTGAAGTGCATGTTTTCCAGTTCTTCATCTCTGTGGTTCCTGTTGCTATAGTGACCATCAGAAATCAGAGCAAAAAAGGCAAAGAGAAAGAAGATTCTTTCTCTGTTAAAATAGTACTTTCCATCTATAACACCGGCAGCATTCGTTCTTTTCAGCTTCACTTGTTGGGATAACTATACAAAAGAACTTAGCTCTTCCAGATTTCAAGGTCTCATCCAAATCTTCTCAAGTCAAAGGCAGTCTTTTCAATGGCTTCAAGAAGCTCTAGATCAGGCCTATGCTCCCTAAAATATGAATTCAATACAGGTTTGCAGCACTTTGCAGTTCATGTTAGGTTAAAATGCCCAGGTTGGATATATGCTGATGTCCTGCTTAGAACAATGACTGATGCTATGAGCAGAATGGGACATACATACACAGATCAGCCTCGTGGATAAAGCCAATGCTGAATCACAGAATCATTAAGTTTGGAAAAGACCTCAAAGATCATCCAGTCCAAGTGTCTACTCATCACCACCATGCCCACTAAACCATGTCCCTGAGTGTTATATCGACATGTTTCTTGAACGCCCCCAGGGATGGTGACTCCACCACTGCCCTGGGCAGCCTGTTCCAATGTCTGACCGCTCTTTCGGAGAAGACATTTTTCCTAATACCTCATGTGTTCTCACATGCCCTTTTCATCTCCTGGATTTATGTACCACTTCTTTGTTTCAAAGCTAGAATAAGCACTCTTTGATATTGAGCATTAGTGTTAAAAGACAAAAGTAAACCAAGCTTTAAGTGACAGGCACAGTCCGACCAGAGACACGTGACTACTGAAACACACATTACAGCCTCTACCCAGTGTATGCACATGACTGATAACTCATCCTCCTTAGCACCAGAAGAGCGTAAGGCTAGATGTTTGGTGCTGGGATCTGCTGTTACCATTGAAAATGAGGAAGATGCTAGGAACCACATACTGCTTCCACTGAAATATCAACATGAAGGAGCTTCAGCAAACTCATTGTGCCAGGTAACTACAGGTGCACAATTCCTGAACAGAAGCAGACGACCATGTAACAGTGACAACTGCTCATTAGCAGTAACGCTGTAATAAACTTAAACATTGCCTGTACTCGGACCTCCCATCCACCCAGCGAGGACCTGCACAGATGACGTACCTCCTGCAAGCCACCATGCTGAGCGAAGCCTTAGTTTATTTTAGACATGCAGTTTCTACCCATAGATATCTTGTCACATGAAAAGGTACAGCTAAATACATCGATGAATTGTAATTAGTACTATCTTCTAGAGCAGTAGTACCCAAAGAGCAGCAGTTCTCATTTATAGTAAACGAGCTATTTTCAAGCAGTTCATGAGGACAGGCTGTTCCTGCACACGAGCTGGTACAGCACCTGCTCTCCCACTGCCACCAAGGTGGTCCCACAGCAAAGGGCAGGAAAGCCGAAATCTGAAGGCAATGAGGGCTGCAGCAAGAAATTGTGTTGAATAAAAGGTAATTATTGCACATGTGAAATGAATAGCCACGGCTCCTGCTACTCCTTGGATCACTGACTGCAGTTTTGCTCCTGTGTGGAGGAACCGGAGGCAGTCCTACAGGCAGGTTGAGACTTTTCAGAGACTGAACACCAAAGAGAAGAATCTCAAGGATGCAGTTTGCATGCAATCACAGCTACCTTTATCTCTCCATAAAAAGCCACTTTCCTACAAGGAAGAAAAAGCCCTTTGGTGTCTTTACTTTTGGTGTCATTACACAGCAAGCACGGCGCTGGCAGCAGTGCCGTTAGCGGGAGCACAGCACCCACAACAGCACGGCAGGACAGCTGCACTGTCATTCTGAAAACAATGATTAACAACAACATTAGACAGAAGAAATTTGACCAAACACTGCTAATGCATCATAACAAAACAAAGATTTTAAAAAAATTTAAAAATCCCCACCCAGCAGGCAGCTGCTCGTTGAGAAGAGCTGTCTCATGGGCATTGCTGGTGGACAATGACCCACCAGCGCAGCTCTTTGCAGATGTCAGGCAGGAGCATCAGCCCGGGCCAGGGATGGAAACTCTTCCACCTGAGGGATGAAACACCCCTTAACTCCAGCAAGAGACCACACAAGATTTATGGAAATTTTTCAGAACAGATATCAAGAAGGCAACTTGCAGTGGACCAAATGTGACTCAAGTCTGTCAGACTTCCACCAGCTCTGGCATCTCTCTAAAAATGCTCTAGAGCCATCAAGCTTTGAGCACCACTCTTCTGCTGGATAACCGAGCATGGGTTCCATCAGGGATGCTGAGGAGCTTGTTACAGTGTTTACCCCACTGAGTTTTGGACTGCTGCTGAAAATTACCTGAAGTTTACTGAAATATTTCCCCTCCCTCCTAAGAGGCTGCAGAGTTTTCTTGTGCTACTGATCCTTGTTTTGTCAGGAAAGTGGGACTTGGGCAGCATTACCTTTCCATCGGAAGGGAAAGCAGGGAAAGAAATTCTGACCAGTTCCAACTGACTCTGCGTCCCACCAGTGCTGGACTGTAAGGAAACCCAGGGCTATGTTCTGCTGCAGATTTACTGACCTCAGGTGACGACTTCAAAATTACCTACATGCACGAGGAGCATAACTTCTATTTTCAAAATAAGTGAAGCAAGATCCAAGAGTCTTAACTTTGACGTAGCCAGACTTGGTCTAGGTTCAAATCCATTACTGCCCAGCAGTTTTGATTAGGAAGATATGGTTTGTAATCACATAAAAGTGAAGCTATAGGACAGCTCTAGCATGAACTTCTTCTAACGTAAGAACACTCACAGCTTATGTCTGTTCAGGGAACCTGTGCCTCCTGGGCAAACTTTTATAGCAGTGTAACTGGTCCAGGCAAAAGAGAGTTTTGAAAGTGTATCTATATCAATACAATTCACTCAGTGAGATCTTTATAAACAGGAAAAGTTGTCAGGATCGTGCTTGAAAGTGGAACTTCAGTTATATTAGCACTCTGTGTAGCTGGGCAACTCAGGTGCTCTCAAGCTGCATATGAACAGATTCCTGTTCACACTTTAACTTGATGTCTGAAATAAAAGGTACGAGAGTTACCCTTTGGCTCATCTATCAACTATGTGCTTCTGAAAACTTGACACTACAGCTTGTACTTCTACCCCAGAGGCTCCCACGCTCGCTCTGCCGATGCTCCAGCCCAAAACATAACAGCAGATGGAAACATTTCTGAGTCATGTTTGAAGTGCTCCATCTATATCAACATCTGTCTGTATTAAAGTCCATGTTTAAATGCTTTGGGATACAAAATCATATACTGAAATTCACTTGCTGATGAGCCTTCCACTTCCCTGAATCCCGCCTACAATAAACGCATGCCATCAACATAACACCCTGCAATTTCCCCACACTTGCATTTTATGGAAATATTAAAAATGAAATGCCAAACAGATGTTCAACAGACCTGTTATGATAAGAAAACAAATTAGAGATAGAAGTTATGAAACTAATGGCTTCTTAAGGGAGAAAATGCAAAGAACTTGGAATTTGATAGTTAGCATAAATAAAAATTCATAAATTAAAAGTTTTAACTTTTTAAAAATAGGTCAGAATCACAATTTTGCTTGTGCCACAAAGGAACAGATTTCTCGGCTGACAGCAGGTGGCAGTAGGATTCCCACCGCAAATTCCAGATTTAGAACGACATCCCCAACATCATATTTGAATACTCTCATCTATGCCCTAAGGTTGTGTGTAAGTGGGCTGACAGGAACAAAACTGGGTTGAATACGTCTTGATTTACACAACTGCAATCCACTTAGCTGACAATTTACGTTTGTAACACAATAGTTGAAAATATTTGGTGTTTAACATTTATAAGTAACATCACTTTTTTCCACTATAAGCCCAGAGTTTCCATCATAAATTCAAAACTGTTTGTTTCTGTTACACCACAGCCCTCATTGTACATGGTCCTTTGAAACACAGGCTGGGAACCTAGTGAGGAAGTATTTCCATGAAGTGTCAAGAAAATGTTGATAAGAATGTCTAGAAAACATATGAAGCTGCATTCTGTAAACTTCAACCCAAAGAATTTCAGTTAATCCAGGGAATCATGTGGAAAAGGGATGTGCAAAACGACTGAAATCTGTCTGATATAGAATCATGTGCTGGTCAGAGTGGTTCCCATAGAAGCCTTATTGAATTTAGGGCTGATCAGAAAAAGCAAGAAAAAATGATTATTGAGATAAAAGGTTTTGAAATGTGTAGCTAAAGGAAACTATATTTGCAACAGTATTTTTATTTCTCACAGCCTGCTACTCGCTGCACAAGACACAGACACGAAGCTGCTGAGTGAGCTGACTCCAGTAAGGCAGTGTGCTAAGATCTGGGGTGTACGCCCCAAGGGGGGGGGTTAATGCCACAAATTTCCAAAGCTCAGGCTGTGGACTCAGCTCTCTTCCCTCAGAAACCAAGGCTGATGCTTCCTCTGATGTTAGCATGGGAAGAAGCAAATGAAAGCTGATGCTGAGAGTTTCTGACTGTTCCAGCCTATATGCAGGTATTTGTTACAATAACCTGAAACTGCAGTCAAAGAAAAACAAGCCAAAAATGTTTTAAAATATTAGGGAAGGTGGGGTTTTTGTTGGGTTTTGTGGTGGTTTGTTTTTTTTTTAATTTTTATTTTTGTAGTTTGCTTGTTTCTGAAGCTTATCCTTCAAAGCTGCTTAAAGTAAGGAGGAATATTAGTGCTAATAGGAGTGAAAGGGGCCGGCTGGATGGAGAAGGAGAAATTAAAGGACAATAAACAGAGAAAAAGAGGGTTGGCAGTCATGGCCAAGACAGCTGATTGTGGCAGAGCTGACCAAAGCTGCTGGCTGAACACAAAGGTTATGAGAGACCCCGAACAATGACCCAAAGCCCACTGTGGCCAGGAGTAATCACAGCGTTTGAATAAAGCCCACAAAGAACAGAAAATCAGGGAGCAGAAGGCCAGAGGGCACAAGCTCATACCATGGATGGGGTCACTTGGGAGACTCCTCTGCCAAAGCACTCGGGAACTCATCCCCAACAGGTTCCCACTTTGCTTTTCTCACCACAGCTTACAGAGCAGGAAGGGGACAACCTCCCACACCCCCTGCCCACAGGAACTATATCCATCGCTCCATCGCCAAGGAGAAGGGGCTGGTTTCCACCCAACACCTGGGTGTGCTGGGCAGGCAAGGCTGTGTGCTTTATTATTATTGGTTCCTCCTTCCTGCCTCTCTGAAATTCAGAAATATTCATCCCCAGACAGACCTTGCTCCAGACCAGCCAACGATCTCTTGCCACACTGACAGCAGAGCCATAACTTTACGGAGCCCAGCTGAGGCTCCACTCCACAAGTTCAACTCTTAACATACACTCCCCACACCTCCAAGCAAACAAAAATCATTTAGAAGAGGGAGTTATCCCAGTCTGAGTTATCTTCTGGCTCCAGTAGCCATGGTGACTCCCATTTATGTTTGCTTTTGGGCAGGTTTTAGTCCAACGGGCGAATGGCACCGAGTTCAGCTCCAGGAGACTTGTTTGCTGCCACACCTGAGCCTCACCTGGCTCCATTTGGAACCCAATCCAAAAGTGTCCTACAACAAAGAAGGAGACAGATCCCAAAGTGCAGAGGCTGTTCCCCCAAATCCTATTGTTCTCTCATATTTTACAAAAAACTTTGACAGAAAATATTCAAAATTACTTAATCTTATGAAGGATTTTTTTTTTTTTTCAGTATTTGTTTGTAGGCTTAAATAAAAGAAAAATTCCACCAAGGTGAGAGGCAATTCTCTCCTCTGTCCCCCTGTCATCCTGCTTTTAAAGGATGAGATACAAGTCATTAATATTACAGTGACTTAGCAATTCATTTACACAGTTTTACTGCTTTGGACAAAACACAGCCAAGTTCCAAGGCTGATGAAATATTGTTATCCACATAATTCATTTTGTGCAGCTTCAGCAAAGTATTTGGATTTGTGGCTGTTCCCATTTGAGGTGGAAACTGAACTGAAAATTCATGTGTAAGCCACGTGGATGAGGCAAGTCTGAGTATCAGGAAAGTGTCAATTAAATTCACCTTCCAGTCTGAAATAAAAGCCTGATGCAAAGGCCTTGAAAAGAGTCCTCATTGCCATATCAATTGAAGATAACAGAAATAACTCGAGTCAGAGGTGAATATAAGCTTATTTCAAGACATAATACAATTTCAATCTATTTTATTAACAGTGTGAATGTTGATTGCTGTGCATAGTAATGGGATATAGCATAGCAATTTATGTTTTTTCCTCTGATAACATGTACTTATTAAGGATGTTATTGATTAAACGTAAATTAGCAACTCACTGATTAACTCATCGCTCATCTTTACATTTCTATCATAGCAAAGACTGTGTAAGCAATTTAGGAATTTAGCTATTGCTATGAAGTTTTATCAAACTGACAACCAGATGCACTCTCTTGGAGAAACACATACAAGGCGCTTAAGGGAATAACATTCCTATTGTGAAACATTTGAATTTTTGAATTTTTTTTTTTCCCCCATGGGCAACACTTTTGGAGTCATGTATTGTATCAAGCCAATAAACAAAATCACTGTGTACAAGTAGAAGCTGCTTTTCTAGTGACAAGTGAGTATTGCAGTGCTGGAGTATCAGTTTGCTCAGCAATTCCACCAGTTTTGATGCTTCTCTCGACCATTTCAGCTCGCACAATATAACTACCCCCCACTCCCTTGTAAGACTTCAGGTGACTGAAGCTTCCAGCTAGTTCTGGACCATACCTTGATGTGGGGCAACCTGCAACTCCCACCCATGGGCACCCTGTGAGTGTACACAGAGAGGCAGGGCAAAAATATAACCCTTAAAATTGAAACTCCTTCTTTTAAAAGCTATTTACTTCACAAACTTCTGAGTATTATTACCAACCCTCTAAACAACTCTCTCTGAAAAGAACATCAAATCTTTCTCTTGTGCCAATTGTCCAAACCATTCACGTACAAAAGGTGTAGGAGAGCATCCTCCACGCAGGAAGATGATTTGCAGCACCAAGCCCTGCCTCTGTGAGGTGCAAGCCCAGGCCACGGCTCTGCCATCGCATCCCCCAGGCACATTCACCAGAGACTGGGACTCTTGAGGGAAAAAGACAGCACATGAACCAAAAAGATCTGCCCGCCTTTTTAATAAGACATTTTGGGGAAAGAGAATTGAAATTACGACAATAATTTCAGACAATGTTCCTTTCACTTCTATGCTAGATCATAATCAACAACCTACTACAGTATTATCTCTTTATTTCAATATTTCAGACCCTTCAACAAGTTTTCATTCAGATTTTTACTAAAAAGATACCAGAAAATGTTGATAAAAAGATACCCAGGTGGTGGCTGGCTGGTTTTTTTGGTTGTTTTTTTTTGGGGGGGGGTGGGTTTTTTGTTTTGTTTTGTTCCTGAACAGTTTCACCAGCTTCAGCCCTCACAGACCTCCTGAAGATAACCACCCACTGTCTTGACTTGATGGTGGTGGTTGGAAATAGCCACTTAGCACTAAGGAAGGGTTTCTCTTGCTAACACCTGGCTAAAATAGCAGCGTGGAGAGGGCAAGGCTGAGGTGACATGGGGAGTTTAATGAAAGGTCGTTTATAAGGAAACTGTGGTTTCCTGCTTTGCTGTTGCCAAGATCTTTCAGGTCTCTGGGTGTACCTGGTGCTCAAAAAACTCTGCAGCAGTTTGCCCTTAAGTAGGAGCCCAGTGAAGGGATGCAAAATGGCTTTATAGAGTTAGCTGAGTTCCCTCTCAGGGTAATTTTAATACACTAACAATTTATTTACATGTTTTTAATACAAGTCTGGAGACCCCTTACAGAGCTGATGACAAAGCCATCTAGATTTCTGACCAGATAACGAAGCGTCACGGAGTGGCCCAGAGTTACAGCAGCTCAGCCCATGAGCAAGAACTTGTTTGTCTGCTCATGGGTCCATTCTCCACAGCCATGAACTAAAAAGACCTTTTTCTTTTTCTTTCTAGCAAGCATATGTAAAGGAGACCTCTTATACTAGAAAAAAATACGTATGTTTACTTGGAAGCTGTAAAATCAGGTCAGCAGTCAAACTTTCATCAAAGCAGGAAAGACTGTCCATAAGCATTCAGATGATCAATATTTGTACCATTTTAGCTATTTCTGGGTGAGTAACAAAACATCACTATTTCAAGGATCAACAAAGCCTCTAACTGTAAATGCTCCGTATTTCATATCAACTTAAATCCATTTCAGAACTTCCAGCTATACACAGAGATTGTATTCCCACACAGTCTCTGAGCATCCCCCAACAGTGTCTGTTGCTCGGTTCTCACTTCTGACTCTCAATATATGGGATTTTTGTACATTTTCAGAAGCTTCTGTTTTGTTCATGCAAATGTTCAAGTCCATACACTCTTTCTGGAACGTGCTATTCCATATACTCCTTACACATGTACATCTTTTAGAGAACACTTTGAGCACATTAGAAACTGTCTGGGAATAATTAAAAAAACCCCAAAAGAATACCATGAGCTGTTCTACATTAAAATGTGAGTCACATGGGTATATCATATCTGAAGTTACACATCTATTCCAGAAGAGTTATTCCATCCACATTTCAGAGCTGACTATCTGTAGCAATATTGAGTAAGAACATACCCAGAGAAACAATTCTGAATATAACTAAGATACAAACCTTGAAAATAGCATATCAGATTAGACTCACTTGAACAAGGAAGATGATTTGGGGACCAGGTTTCTAGGAAAATTTCAATACACTGGTTCTAATGAGGGCTCGATTTGTTCTCAGGATTCACTTGGCCATAAAGGATATCCCACAGCAGGACACGGCCAGTGAAATGGTTGTGACCATCCCCTCACAAGCATTTTGAAAGAGACAGAGGAAGGATGAAGCATGCTGGGGACTGGAGCCATCCTATGCAGGGTTATTCTAACTTTCACTCAGGAAAATAGTTCTGGAAGTCTAAAAATAGCTTAAAATCACATTTCCTTCCTTCTAGTCCCTGAGATATTCTTCTGAGAGATGCACCTATATGGATGAAAAATTATACTTAAAGAACTACAGAACAGGGCAACCAAAAACTTCCTGGCAGAATATTTTTTGTTGGGTAGTTCTGGCTAACCAAAACAGAAGAAGACAACAATGTTAGGATTCACATCTCATTTAAAAACTGCAAAGAGTTATTTACTAGTGACATAATACAACACTTCAACGCATCTGAAACAGAATGCTGCAATTTTTAATTCTGAAAATATATTATCAAGATTTTTAAACTCTGGGATAATATCAACTAAAAAGGCAACAGTGGCTTTTTAGGTTACAAGTAGCCTGAAATAAAGCTAGAGGTTGAAGATAATTTGGTTTTCAGGAGGTAAACAGGGTCACTGTATGGGAAAACTATGCAGAATTATAGCTTTTCCCGTATTTTGAGAAGTCCAGTGTCCATCCAGCACTTGTCAGGTACAGGTGGGAATGTAAATATACATCGGAAGTAGATACCATGAGCAAGAACACAGCATGCTGCTACAATTGCTTTTTCTGACCTGACTTACATTAAAGCTTTGAGGAAGCAAAGCACTTCTTGCATGTGTGTAACTAACATGCAAACCTGTCGTGCACTACTAAACCATTGGCATGTCTTCAAAAG
Organism: Antrostomus carolinensis; assembly: GCF_000700745.2. Lineage (NCBI taxonomy): Eukaryota > Metazoa > Chordata > Aves > Caprimulgiformes > Caprimulgidae > Antrostomus > Antrostomus carolinensis. The sequence goes on along the minus strand of NW_010310088.1, from coordinate 46,200 downwards.
ATTTCCTGGCTGGAACCTAAACTCAATTTGCTTCACAGAACCAACTGTAACCATTCCAATATAGTCTTTACTACAGCTACAAATACCACTTTGAAAGAAACCCTGCTGGAAATGGAGTAATCAAATCACCAGCAGCCCAGAGTGTGTGCCTGGACAGCCTGCAGAAAACTCTATTAAAAGGTCTGACTGCACGAGCATTTGTCTTAACAGACACGTAATGCCCAGCGGGGTTGGTATGGTGTTGCTACAGCTTCTTGTAGTTCATTAGATTACATATGTGTGTGGTGGTTTCACTTGGCCAGCACTGGGCTGGCAGCCAGCACAGCCGCTCACTCACTCCCCACCCCAGGGGATAGGGGAGAGAATTGGGGGGCAAGGGTAAGGAGACTCGTAGGGTGAGATAAGAACAATTTAATCATGGAAATAAAAGAACCCTTAAAATAATAAGGATATTAAAATAATAATAGTAATAAGCCATGCTAATGAGTGATACCCAGTGCCATTGCTCACCACCCGCCGACCGAGCCCCGCCCGTTCCCAGATCACGATCCCGCAGGAGCGACAATCCCGAACTGAAACCACAATCCTGGGAGAGCCAGAGCCCGAGCGAAAGCCAGAGAGAGCAAGAGAGGAAGAGCCCCTCATGGATCTCCTGCCCATGGGGGACAGGAGATGGAACAGCCCCTTGGCAGAGCCCAATGCCCATGGAGCTGATCCATGTCAATATTCCTTACCCCTGAGATCTTGCGCCTGTAGACTGACAAAACACAAAGTCCTTCAACTTCCAGCAACAAAATTAAAACATTGGGATGTTGTCAACGTTTTTCTCATAACAAATCTCAGCTGAACCCAAACCCCAGCGCTCTTTAGAAACCAGCTCTGGCCCAGCTCCACACCAGGACAAACAGTACCTGCTGAAGTTACAGACTGCATCATACAAGGGAACAGCTACAGTTGCACAGAGTGACCCAAATAGCAGATAAAAGCATCAGGTGTTTCTGCTCCAAAAAGGACTGAAATCTTTGTACTAAGGAAATTGTGTAATTTGGACTTATATCCATACCACTATCTACTTTTATGTTAAAAGTATGGGCTTGTTCACAGGAGGGAACTTTTCGTTCTGTTGCTTTCACTTGACAATACACAACGGTTCCTCTCACCTTCTCAACGCACACAGAATTATATATATAGTCCACTACATACCTTGTTCTGTAGCTTCTTTTCTTTTATTAAAAGCATCTAATTTCCAAGTGCTTTTCTCTTCAGATTAACTATGTACCTGAATGATGCCTGCTCAAAAGTAAAATTTCAGCTTTTCATCCCAACAAACCTCTGGTAATATAAATCCCATAACATCACTTTGAGGTAAGTTAATTGCAGGCTTGGATTTTAAATGCCTACTTCACATTCTTATCTTTTGAGTCAATAATTCCTTCGGACTGAGTATCATCTTGTCATTTAGCCAGGCTGGTGGACAGATACATGACAGAGCCTGTATTTTCTGTAAACCTTTTGCCTTTCACTGCGAGTGATTTAATATTTGAATATTCGTGTTAATTTGCACATTCTGACCTGCAGAGATGGAGATATTTGATCGCTCCAGCAGTAGCTGCTTATGTAAAGAATATTTCTTGCTCTGGTTTAACATATGCTAATAATGGTATCTATGCCAGCACTTCCCCAAGAGTTTTTAAGAAAAAGTCAGATTCATCATCATCTTTTCCACAACTGGGATATGCACAATTAGATGCAGGACTTTTTCAACAATATTTACACTCAAACCACGCCTCTTTGATCAGGAACCTATTTTGTAATTTTAATTCTCTCTACAAAGCATCCTGAATTTTGCAAAAGGAGATGTTAACAGAGCGTATTTCCCATTTTTAAAGGACGTGGAAATGTCAATCTGTACTGTACTGTGCAGCCTGCGGGGGGAAAACTTGCTGGTTTTCTCCATGACTGTTCACAATTATCACCTGCCATGTGAAAGTAAAAATTCCTAAAATATTGCAAAAACAATGCATGCTAGAGTCAAAAGGAGGAGCAGCTGAAATGAGTGTTCATTACAAAGGTAACACGGTATCAGTGTACCAAACCTGTTCTCTCAAGGGTTCTGGAGGCAATCAGTCCCAATTCCCCACCTGTATGCGTTGCCTCTCCTTTTCCTCAGGGTTTTTGCTCTTGTACACAGTTGGTATTTATTGTATGTTTTTTTAATTTTTTTTTAAAGAAAATACAAAGCATTTGTTTAAAAATTTATATGCAACACTTCCAGCTTCTCTCCAGTCCTTAGCATACATCTACATAATATATATAGCCCCAAAAAACATTTTTAGTTGGGATGTAGGGACACAGAAAGCAATTAGACAACAGTAATACTCTCTCTGTAACTCACAACATACAGGCACTCTACCTGGTGATGGAGGAAAAGCTAAAAACTCCCCTGAGAAATCTGGAGGTTGATGCAGATTCAAATTGACATGGAAGGCAATGAGAGTCAAGAAGTAGCAAAGTTTTTCTTGAAGGCTGCCAAGAAAATAGGTAGGCAATTTATATATTTATTTTCTTATATATATATATATATAAAAGAAGATAACAAAGCCTAGGGAACACAGCCAGTAAAACACAAATAATAATATATCCAAAAGTGACAGGAAGGGAGATAAAAGTATCTGCCAGAAAATTATGCCATGGTTAAGGAACTTACCCCTGTCACAACATGACATTAAAGATCCTTCTAGAAATCCTCGCTTTGCCTACAAACTACAGATTTCCCTCGATCCCATCTGTAAATGTCTGTGCAGGTACGGAGGGGGATAAGAAATTGAATTGCTTTATCAGCATCACTGTCCACAATGGTGGTGGTGACAATGAATGGTCTCAAAACCAGCAGATTTTACAAGAAAATTCCATCACACCCTGGACAATTTAACATCTGCCCTAAATTTTTCACATAAAACAACAACACATTCTACTTAAAACTCTAAATAATATCCCTATATGCTATATATGCCATATACAAATTTGTTTTCTTCTCTGCAAACAGTTTAAGTCCATAGTTCACAGCAATGTATTTCCCAGTAAGTAAAAACAAGTTTATCTCTGAGACCAACCTATAATTTTAGGGATGCAAAGAGAAAAGATTAATTTTGGCACATTAACTAACGGGTGCAGAGTTGTTGTCACTAAAATGAGTTGGTTTTCTACTATTTCTCCATCCTAATTACAAACTGCCAAGAGACTGAAGTGAATTACAGTGCTACGATCAACAGCGTTGACCTTTTTGGTGCTTCTCTGAAGTCAGTTAACTGGGAAAGCAAAATTAGAACGAAGACTGACACTGGAGTAAACACCAGAAAAGGAGTGAAAATGGTGGGAAATTACCATTCTCCCTCCTTTTTTTGCAGCATTAAGAGCAGAGCCTTATTCTCAGCCGAAACCTTAGTCTGCTAAATTAGCTAGAGGTTTGGAAAAGAATGTTCTGATTGTTAATCATGAAATGTGCTGTAATCTTCTGCAAGGCAGCTCTAACCTCCTCAATCAGCAGCCTTTTCTTACTTAATTACATGATTTTAAGTACCGCTAAGGAGGTGCTGTCAGATTTACATTGGAGTTCTCTTAGACATTACCACTGTAGTCATGGTGATGATATATAGAAATGGACAAAATGCCAGAGACCGGAGAAAATGTCAGAGTTATGGTACACCCACACTTGCTCCTTGTCTGGGATTTACTCAGTATTTTTCAGTTAGATTGAAAAATCAACTTATTCAGTATATTGCTATACCAAAATAACAAGATTAATAGTACATGTGTAACTTTATTGCTAAACACACACTCTGGGACAATTCTCACCTCTAAGGGTAACTCGTAACTGTTTGGGAGACCCACAACAGGGGACACGTGAGGAAAGGACAGTAGTGTCTGCAGGACATGGGGTGGGACTGGGGACAGTCGGTGTATCCCTCTCTCTGGAAACACAGCAAGCCTGAGGAAACAGCCTTGCTTTGCAGAAACAGGTCACTTCCATGCTGGCAGTTGGCTATTCTGGCCTGAGCCAGGTCCCATTATTCTGAACCCTGAAAGCTGCCTTCAGGCTACTAATTATTCCATCCTCAGATGCAGAAAATTATTATTACCTCCATATTTATAACCAGGGGAAGGAAAAATAGTGGCAGTAGGGAAAACAAATGATAAATACTGGTTAATTTAGCAAGCTCTCACCAAACCTTCATTTTCTTCAAATATTCTGACTACCAGCATCCATTTTACAAGACCCTTTCTATCAGTCAGTGGTACACTTTGGTACCATTTTAAACTCATCGTTATCTACATAAATCCCAACAGAAAGGTCACAGCATCATGCTCCATATTCATTCACCAGGAGGTCGCTCAGCTCAGCTCTTCATGGCTTTGTGGAACACCCTGACTGTCATTTAGCCAAGTTTCACCCAAAGAAGCTTCCTCCATTTAGACCAAACAAAACACTGGGTTTTTTAAGATAAGGCTACATGACAGCAACAAGCCACAGAAGTGGGGTCCTGATTTCCAGTTGCTAGCTAAGGTAAGAGTTAAATTTCTTTGATGAGCTCCACAGTGCAAACACTCTCCCAAGACAATGGGGTTCTTAATTCACACCAGCTGTAGATCTCATCTTCAGCTATTGGAATTATCCAAGTTGAATAAATGGGTGATTAACTACCATCTTGGGTTTATTTCCCTTTTACTACGAGTTCCCACAAAGCCTGACTTCAATTTCTGTAGCACCTTCACAGTTCACGTGCAAAAGGGTAGCTTGTGTTACGATAGCATCTGAGAGCTCCAAGATAGGGAAAGGGCTCTGCTGCAGGAGGCTCAACGTGAACTATATGCTCCCTATTACAGGGATATGGTTATGAGCACATCATTCCTCACTGTCCATGAACAGAGCTGAAATTCTTATCTTTATAAAGCAAGGAGGTCCACATTTACTATTACACGCAGAGGCAGCACGCAGAAATACAGGCATAGTTCACCTGGTTTTCACTCTAATTTTTATAGACCACAATACATTTCAGATGGAAACATTGCTGTCTTTACAGGGGTCACGTGGACAATGTTTCTTATGCTGTTCCAAACATTTTTGTTGTGTTTTCTTTCCTCATTTTGCAATGAGCAAAAGGTACAGAACACCTCAAGGAAACACAAAACTGAAGGCAATCAGTTCACAGATTCAAGGGGTAACAACTCTTCTGTGTTCTCAGAAAAAAAAAATAAAATTAGAGGATATAAATCAAGAACAGAACCAGGAATTAGAAAAGGACACATCAGCTAGAAAAAGAGATCCTATAAGCAGTGTAGGAGCAGTTACCAAGGTGAAGCAGTTGTAGATAATAATGTCCTACTCATCTACATTTATCACTGTACAGAGGTATTCTGGAATAGAAAATAACTACCTGTGCCCAAGATACAGAGTTCCCAGTACATAATAAGTGACACAGCCACACAATGGACCTCATGGGAATAGGGGCTGAAATCCCATTTCCTGGCTGGCCCATGGTTGTTGGTCCTGATGTCTCTTTCCTTCATCCTGCTGATCACTGATAAGTATTTGCTTATTACAACTATCTTGTCAGTCACAAAGGCCATCACTGCAAGTTAATAATGTACCATTCTGCTGGATCAATATCTTTACAGATTCTCCTGTCCCTGATACAGAAAAGTTATTAGAAAGATTAGACTGCTTGAGCTCAATTAATTCATTCTGTAATGCAGGTGGCTTCCGCGGGCTCACTCCAGGAACAAGCCAGTCTGTTGTGAACAGACACAATGAGGAACAGCTTGAGACTGTGATCGTGGCACAATGAAAGAGGAGCAGGGCTTTTTTTTCTGTGGGTGTAAGATTGACAATTACATCAAAGCAACAATTACAAAGGTAACTGTTAACTTCCAGCAAGCGTTATACATAAACTCAAATCTCTTTTATATGCAGGAGTCACGGTTACATTCTTGCTTTTGCCTGCCCATGAGCTAGCAGAGCTGTTGTGACTAAGATGCTTCAGCTAAAGCACATGAGTTATTGGGAAATGGTAAAGTGTTCTTCGTAGAAAGTCTTGAGTTTGGCATTTATTCCCACATCAAGTCAAAATAAGGACATGCTAATTATTATTCATATCTATTATTCACATATTTATTTCTCCTAATAGTCCTGGTTGCTGCTGGTGGATGGATGAAACCCCCGCTAGCAACCTTCCTCTAGCTGAACAGCCAGCTATTTTCTTTTATGTTGCATGACACTATAGGGATCAAAAAGACAGCAACTTTGCTTTTCTTGGAAGAAAGTATATAAGAAAAGTGAAATAATATTAACATACATTATACACTTCCTCAAATATTTACCAAAAATATCGCAAATGCCCAGTAGCTGTCTCCAATGTCGTGCTGGGTTTAAAGACCCATCTCCTCAGCATTATTCCCTGCTCCGTGTGGAGCGTTTATCTGCTCTTGACATGACTGGATTTCATTAAAGAAGGCCAAGGAGGTATTAAAGATCTCCAGAGGGTTTGCTGCTTCCTGCCTTTTCTTCAATTACTTCCTACTCTTTTCTTCAATTAAGTCATTACTCCATATCACTTCCTTGTTCATAATCATTTTCTAGCAACCACAACACACCACTGTATCAGGTTGATATGTGGCCCTCTGAAATTTCAGAGCGTCGCTAGGTTTTTGAAATTCAGAGTAATTCCCCTGAAATACAAGAAAGGTTGTTGACAAGTAAAAAGGTTGAAGAGTCATCATGATACAGGATTTAGCCGGAGCATCTCAAAAATGGCTGAATCCATCTCCAGTTAAATTTCTCAGTTAGCAGATACCTGTATTTAATTTTGCATAACTAAACAACTTGTCTTTACAACTGAATGAAAGCCTAATTAGATGCTCCAGGTAAAATTAGAAATAAAAGGTCACAGAGAAACAAAAAATGAAGCTTACTTCTTTGCTTCTCTGTAATGTATTAAAATGTCATTAAAGAATGTATTTATAATTTGATGGGTTTAATCTTAGAACAGCATTAAGACTTTCAAACTTCATCTTTGCTACTTTTCCTGGAGGACTTGTTGAAAGACTAGAGATCTTTTTACAAGTCATTTTTTTCGTCCTTTTAATAAATAGAAAAGAAATTGCTGAATCTTTCAGAGAGAACAAATGGTTTATTTATCCAAATCAGCTATTTAGAAAAGCATGAAATATCTTTTTCTCTCTCATCTGCTTAAGATTAAGATCCATTTGTGACACAATACTATAACATCTGTCCTCCAGGGAAAGAAAGAAAAGACATGATTTCTCTGGGCAAAATAATAATACTATTTAAAAATCAAGTTATCTTATATATTCTTCTGTTTTACATACTAACAGTGAAAATATTCTTTAAATTTCTTAATAGTTCTACCTACTGAAATCACGCTCTGATGCAAAAATAGAAATCAGACTTCTGTGGGTGAGGAGAGGGAACTGGGAAAATGTTTTAGTGTTTTAAATCAAACCTAAATTAAATCCTAGAAGATAAAAAGCATCAATTTCCCAGAAATCTGCAGCACTGGTGATACATTATCTCTTATTCTATAAAACGGCATCACATTAAAAAGCAAGACTAATCAAATGAACTCTTTAAAACTGCATTCTAAATAAATGAACTACGCAGTGGTTTTAGTGTACAGTTATCAACAGTGGCCCAGCATTCACGACACCACAGGAAAGATGCTTCTGAAGGAAAAGGTTTGAAACATCCTCAAATTTTAGTATCAGAAGATCTTAGTAATAAAGGAAAAAAAACCCCTGTGAAGTTGAAAATATTAGAAGTCTTATGTTCAATTGCCTATACATTTAAAATAAAACCAGGACTGATGACCGATCAGCCACCAGTCTACATACTTCAGGTTAGAAATATTTCTATTGAGCTCATTTTGTCAGCCAGAACAGAAAAGAAATTATAGTCTGTTTGAAGAATTCTCCGACTAAATTACAGCCTTCTAGGGCTTCATATCCAATAGGCTGCAATAAGTTAGCAATGTGGGATCAATATTCTGTTAAATTATCTCATTTAAGAGATTATCATGCAAGATCCACTGTAAGTGGTCTGTTACCTTCTGCTTCTGGAAACTAGTCTCTACTTAGATAGGCACCAAACCAACATAAACCAGACGGCCTGTGGAGAGAGATTTTAACAACTAACGCAAAGGACTGTGGAAAAATAATCTGCAACAAACTCAGACCAATGCAATGCTCAGGAATTTAACAGAAATCTCAGTTCCTGCAACAGCGCTGATCTAAAGGGCAGGTCTATGTCGAATGGTTTTGCTTTTCTCCTGCTGTCTCCTCTTGAAGGATCTCTCTGATAGTTCATCATCCCTCTTCAATTCTCAATCCTTTCCAGTTATGCTGAAGTTTTGTTTAGCAGGAATACAAAAGCAGTTTCAAATAGAATAACGTGAAATGTTTATTAGGGAAAAAAAAGGACCAAAAAACCACACTCTCAAAAAAAAAAATAGGTCCATCCCATCAGAAAGTTTTGTGGGAAATCTTGGCATAAGCCATGTTTGGCATATGGTTAACTCAACATGATCAACACTCCCCAATGCACATTAACCATTCTTCCTAAGAAAAAGATGGACAAACTTCATTCACACCAACAGGAGGGAACTTAAACACAACATTCAACGCTGATCTCTCACAAACCTTGGTGAGAACTGACATCAAGGTCTATTCTGTATTCCTTGCTTTGAGCCCTCCTGGCATTACTCATGCCCATCTTACTGAACACTGTCCCTCCTTCTCTGCAGACCAACAGCATAATACAAATTCAACGCAAAAGGGTGTACAAAATGCCTCCCCTTGCCCTCCTGACAGTGCAGACCACAACATGTTCTCCAAAGCTATTGAAACGATGAAGATTGTAAAGTGCCATCACAAGAAAGGTGATGTTTTCACTCTGACCTTTGCAACAGCAGAGAACGGGGTAAGTGAAAAATCAGTAAAACTTGGAGCTTCTGCAGGAATATTCTTCTGGGTTCACAGCACAGGAGGCAAACAAAGAAAACACTTTTCATATGGTGCAGAAGGCCAGGACATTTACAGAGGTCTTCACTCCTAGGAGAGTTCATTCACACCTTGTCCTGCTCAGTCAATGCTCCTGCATCCAAGGGAAGCTCTCTGATGCC
>NW_010310088.1:22096-36981 GCF_000700745.2 Antrostomus carolinensis | reverse complement strand
CTACACCTACATTCTGCGTTGCAGACATAATCACTGTGCTCACAAGGCAGCAGTTAGTACCCAGGATTTTAAACCTGCACGCACGCACAGACCAGTACTTAACCTGGACATCACGGTTTCTCTCTTTTTGGGTATATGCTTATTGTTTTAAAGACTGTAAATAACCCCCAGTTAATTCAGGAATTGCTGAATAGGAAAGTGTCTGCTTACCCATGAAAAATGGGAGTCATTTGCCAGCACCATCATTCATTCCCATGGTGGAAAGAGCATATTCCTTGGGAGGCAATAAAAATCCCACCAAAAACACTATCTCAGCATCTTTGCTCCAAGATTGTCAATTTATGAGCAATAAAGTGTCATCCATACTGTAGTAAGTGCTTTTAGGTCCACTCACACTAGACTGCAAGGTTTTGGGGCCAAGGGTGATCATTTTGCTGTCTGTACAACATCAAGACCAGAGAAACTCCACCTGTGTCAGCCTGCTTGGTCAACTCGGATTGATCACACCAAAGGGAAGAGTAGGGAATAACTGCTGCCAAATGTGAAACCCCATTTCATAATGTGCTTGTTTTCATAAAATACTTTTATTCACTTTCAAGGATGTTCATGTGAGCATGAACAAATGTAGAGATGGAAGCTCAAAGCATGTAAAGTCTTTCCACTCTGTTAGATGCGGTGGCAATTCACACAGCAGACGACAGTGCAACATCTCAGCCAGGTGTGGGACATATTAATCAAATTAGACTTCTAAAAGAGAATATCTTCTGTATAAGTCAAGCACATGTTCATGCAAAAATATCAATACATTAAGGGAAAAGGAAATTAAAAAAGATAAAAAAAGAAAAAAAGCTTCCTCCTCTGCGCATGAAGTTTGAAATAAAAATCCAGCAAGTCTGACTTTTCCTGGTTTCAGGGTTTCAGCTTCCTTCCCTTGTCCAAAATGGAAGCTGCACCATAAGACGTACGATCTGTGAATGTGAGTTAACACAGTGCTCCAGCTGGGGAGGAGACAAATCAGTCTAGCATTTTTATATTTTTAAATCTCTTGCCTGCCAATGTTCTCTTCCCTCTCTGCTCATTTCATATTAAAGCTTCATTGTTGTTCAGCTCCTGCTTTTATTTGTTAACATTACAGTAATCTGATTAAAAGACAGAAAAAAAATAGCATGTAATTTAGTTGGCTAATCACAGAGCCTGAATGTCAGCTTGTAACACTGGAATACCTGTAAAAAAGCAGTTGGTGGCTGGTCCAGAGATGCTGACGTTAATGGAAACAACACCAGTGTAAGTCAAGCCCATGCTGAGCAACCAGAATCCTTGTAACTAAACATTTATCATGTGAATATGAACATCAAACATGTTCACGGGCTGTTTTAGTCACCCAGCAACAAAGAGTTAAGTTCAGCTACAAAACTGTTTACTTCATGTAATTTTTTATGCTCTAAACTACCAAGTCACGCTATGTCTGACTGGCTAGGGAGCCAATTTCTTAGCTGGTGTAAATACACACCCCTCTGCAATTTTCAAAGCAGTGGTTCCATTTACACCAGCAGGAAGCTGGAGTTTGTCTCCATGTTAAGTGGGCCAGGCTGATGTGCTTCCCTCTGATCAGAATTAAGCATTTGCTGTGTATGTATGAGACAAAAAAAAGACACTACCTCAAACAGCCAGGACATCCACCATGGAACAGACATCACAGCTGGAACACACCAAAGCACAGAACCCATTGGCTGCCTGAACTACTTTGCCTTGCACAAGCTTTAGTAAGTAAATGTTTTTAGGTGTAATATCCTACAAATATTAATTTTAAAATTATATTATTTAATTTGTTTCCTTGATCTTTGGAAGACCTGGCAGATAAGAAGCTGCCTACAGACAGGATAGGTTGGGCAATGCCAAGCAAGAGAGTCTACCTTCTCCAACAAAAGAAGAGGCAAATGCAATTCCAAGCCATTGATCAAAGATACTGACTAGGTGCAAACTGCAACACGCTTTTCAAATGCAATGTTCCCTGTCCACCAGTATCCATTTCCACACACATGCTAATTAATAAATGGTGATTTATTTTAAGGAGTTAGTGGGAAGAGGTAAGAAATGAGTTTCAATTCCAAATTTCAGCAGCAGTTCTATCTTTCAACACAGCAACCAGGCATCCCATATTCAAGCTAAGGACTTGCACACACAGATTAGGGACGTGTTTGAATTCCCATGGGTTTCAGGGACATATTGCAATATGTGGAGCTGAATAGATAGATGCCTGGATTCTGGATTTACACGAGCCCTGTGCAAAGTCAGTCCCTTTATTCACAGGCACACAGTGCACTGCTATAAACAGATCACCTTTCAGTTGGCAAAGATGCATCTCGCAGGGAAAAGAATTTCTACCAGCTCTATAGACCACTAACAGCATAAATAATTTCATAGATCTGCTCAATCTAACATGGGGATTGTTTCACATCACCACTTAAGCCACCCACGCAACCACTTTCCAACTTCCCCTCTCCTCATTCATGCAAGAAGAAGCCTGTAACAGCCTTTCAATGAAACAGGGGCCTGTGCTCTTTGTGGTTTCCTTTCTGTGTGTTTCTAAGCAATTCCTTGTTATCAATCGGTATGTTTGTTCTTCAACTAAACTTTAGTTTCTCATGCCTGGTTCAGTCTCTTTTTGATCTGTCAACTTGACTTCCATAGTCCACCACGGCATCTCCCTGCATTTAGGAGATGCATTTGCATTTTAGTTGCCTTCACTGTTTGTAATGTCACCTTCCCAACACACCGAGCTCCTCACGGTGCTTCTATCTATTGTCCACAATTTCTACAAGGAACATATCACAGGGTTGCTATTTGTGTGAGCCTAAAAAGCAATTTCTTCTGTACCCGTAGCCTTCACATCCCGACAGCAAGTAATCTACAGCTTTCTAAAGCTCTGAGACAGACATCAAAATCTTAGTTTAAAAAAAAAACAAAAAAAAAAAACAAAAAAACCCCCAAAAAACCACAACAAAAACCACCTTCCAGCAGGGATGGAAAGGGAAGAACAAGAGGTATATTTTAAAAATGTCCAAAATGCAGCAGTAATCTTGCACAGGAATGATTTAACTTCAATTTTCTCACCAATCCCAGTGAATGTATTTTGAATATAAGACAGATGCACAAAAGGCAGCTCCACTGTGGACTTATTAATCTATTTTGTAATGAAAAAGCATCTAGAAAATAGTCCTGCAGGAAGAGATTAGAGAGCAAATCCCAGGCTTTTCAGGGAAGCAAGGCAGCCTGTCTGGTGATCCATTGTCTGCTGCAGCTTTATCTAGAGAACAATCTTGCAGAAAATGCTGCACTATGCATTGCTCACCACTACACATCCTGGTAATTTAAGACACTTTTCCAAGTAGGGGCCATCATTTTTGTCCTAGAGAACTATTTATAAATAAAGCTGATGTTTGTCAAACCTCTGACTCCTGTTACAAAACTCACAACTATGGTTTTCTTCCATTAAACACCTAGAGACTTACTGCCAAATAAAACTTCACCGTGTATTTGAAACGCAGTCCTATAAACGTCACCACAATGGATACAGGACAGGAGTCCATTCACCGGGGCTGGGACTGCTGCAGCCTCCCACCCTCGCTCTCATGGGCCCTGGCCAGCTCTGAGACACGCATGTTCAGGTGGGTTCCTGCCTGTGCAATCCCCCTCCCCACCCCTCCTGCCAAGCACAATGCCAGGCTCTCCTCCACCTCTACTCTGCCCTGGTGAGGCCCCATCTGGAGTTCTGTGTCCAGTTCTGGGCTCCCCAGCTCAAGAGGGACAGGGATTTTCTGGAGAGAGTCCAGCAGAGGCCACAAAGATGATGAGGGGCCTGGAGCATCTCCTGTGTGAGGAGAAGCTGAGAGAGCTGGGACTGTTCAGCCTGGAGAAGAGCAGACTGAGATGGGATCTGATCAATGTCTATAAATCTTTTCATTGGTGACCAGTGACAGGACAAGGGGCAATGGGCAAAAACTGGATCAGAAGTTCCAGATAAACATCTTTCCTGTGAGGGTGTTGGAGCCCTGGGACAAGCTGCCCAGAGAGGGTGTGGAGTCTCCATCTCTGGAGATGTTCAAACCCACCTGGACACTTTCCTGTGCAACCTGTCGTAGGAAACCTGCTTTGGCAGGGAAGTTGGACTAGATGATCTCCTGAGGTCCCTTCCAACCCCTGTGATTTTGTGACTTTGCTCTGTATGAGCAATACCCTATATATTTATTTATTCTGATATTTATTATTAAATATTTCTGAACAGTGTTTTTTCAAAAAGGTCCTAAATTGTTCCCTGTGACTCCATTTTCTTTTCTCCACTAAAATTTCATCCTATGATCAGAAAATTACTTTTGTTTTTTGTTTTTTCCTTTAATAACTCTCGTATGACAGCCAGCCAATCTTAATGATAGCAGGTCCCTGCAGTACATACTGGGTGCCAGGAGGGAAAAAAAAAATGATTATGAGACAAACCATGCATTATGGAATCAATATGACATGCTGTATCCAACCATTTTTTTCCTGAAGACAAGAAAGCCCTCCATCAATTTTATTCTGCAAAAGAAGAAATCTGCATTGGGTCTGTCTGAATAATCACAACCTTAATTACAGCGAGCAGATATAACAAGGGTAAGCATGATACATTAAGAAAAATCCTCTAAAATGCTAATGCATCTTCATGTTTTAATTTTAACGAGTCGTTGACAGGAAAAGTCAGGAGGTGACAAGGAGCTGAGGTGCACTGCAAAGCCAGGCTGGGCTCTGCAAGAGCGTTTAAGTGACTTCCAGTGTTTTGTCAAAATGACAGAGTGACAAACGAGGGTGTTTGCTCATCAGCCGGAGCACTACACGATGCTGCTGCTTTGCTTTCCCAGAGTGCACGCAAACACGCACACCACACAATATACAGAGATGGGCAAGAAGACAACGAAGGACACTGAGATGATACATCCAAACAACTGAAGGCAACGCAGAGTCAAAGCTACTCTGTCACAACCTGCCTTTCTCTCCCTCAGTATTGTGGTGAGACTTCCACGCGTCAATCGAGCGAAATGGATGAACACTGAGAGAGCAGCGTGGGGGGCTCATTGCCTTCATTTGGGAGGGATGGACTCAAACGCTCCCCTGGTCTCATTCAGGTGATCACCACCACCAGCCTGGGTGTCCTAGTCCCAGGGAAAGAAGGTGCAAGCAGACATCTCCTCTTCTAGAGGAAAGCAATCACTGCATTAGTTTCCCTTCTACTTCATTTTGAACGAGGACAAAGGAATGATTGGCATCTGTCAGGTAACAGGCCAAGGTGATTCATACTGAACGTTATATTCATTTTCAATAACAAGAAATATCCAGATTAATTTTGTGTGAAGTAAATCTTCATGCTAGAAGAAAAATGATCCCTTAAGAATATGTACCATGAACCTTTCGTACTGCTCCGACTCACTGAAGAGCCGCAGAGAGCTGCGGTGTGGTGTTCCCGTGTGCCACTGCTCCAGCTCCAGGACTTGAAGCCAAACCTGTGGCTTGCTGCAAGGTGTGGCTATTGTGCACACTTTATGTACGTGCCACCAAACTAAGGATCTGAGAGCAATTTGTAGACATCATCTACTGCAGAAGACAGACTCTTCTTTCCTGTTAAATGAAGTTATAGGACAGAATTTAATCAATAGGAGGCCACAAGGATGATCCGAGGGCTGGAGCAGCTCTGCTGTGAGGACAGGCTGAGAGAGTTGGGGCTGTTCAGACTGGAGAAGAGAAGGCTCTGGGGAGACCTTCTAGTGGCCTCCCAGTACCTGAAGGGGCTCCAGGAAGGCTGGGGAGGGACTTTGGCCAAGGACAGGGAGTGACAGAACAAGGGATGATGGTTTTTAACTGGCAGAGGGGAGATGGAGATGAGATGTGAGGAAGAAATTCTTTGGTGTGAGGGTGGTGAGACAGTGTCCCAGGTTGGCCAGAGAAGCTGTGGCTGCTCCTCCCTGGAAGTGTTCAAGGCCAGGCTGGATGAGGCTTTGAGCAACCTGGTCTAGTGGAAGGTGTCCCTGCTGATGGCAGGGAGGTTGGAACTGGATGGGCTTTAAGGTCCCTTCCAACCCAAACCATTCTAGGATTCTATGAATTCATTCTTACAACATCCTAAGCTATTTTTTCCATTGCCTTGATGGACACTCAGCACTCTGTCACATCCCCCTGAAACCAAAGGGCCCTGAGGAGCATCTCAGGGACTGTATCTATCTTGGCAAGCAGTGGAGCACAACAGAGTAGATCTACAAAGCCACACAGTTGGTGGTACAGTCCATCCAAACACCCATTCAGGGATTTTACCTGTCTCAGGGATTTTACTCTCTAGTGTCATTCCACGGGAGCAACACCGCTCAGAGCAGCCAAGCAGCAGCATCCCTGGTTTTCCCCATCTCTCAAGTTTCTTCCTTCTTTTTTTTTTTAAGCTGAAGTATATATTTTTATCCAGGAGGGCTGAACAGACACACGCACACACACACCAAAAAAAGAAAACAACCACTTTTTTGAAACAACTACTGAGCTATTGGATTTTAGTTCTTCCTAATCCGGAAGAGAATAATTGAATTCAAAGGATCTCTAATGGCCTGTGGAGGCTTTGCTGACACAAAGTGCTGCCACTACTTACTTTAAAAGAAATTCAGGTTTTTTAGTATGGTGAACACAATTAAAATGCACAGCAGTCCTTCTCTAATAGCACGTAAGAGACTTCAGTAGGATTGTTTGACTGTGAACTCTACATTTTCCCTAAAACCCTCTCTCTATTCACATCATTAAAATGTTTTGAGGAACTCCGAATAAACAACACAAAAGGGTTTTTTATTGCATGGAACTGAAATACAGGACAAACAAAAAACCCTATCTAAATTTCAACAGGTAAAGCATCTCCAAGATTTCCATAACAGATGATACAGATAATAGAGGCATTCATAAGCCTTTTTTTTTTCTCTTTTTTTTTTTTTTAATCTAAGGTTGAAGAAATGGTGGCAGCACCTTATTTATGGGGTTGATGAATCAGATGGAGCACTTCCCTGGTTTTGTCTCTCTGCTAATTACACTTTAATGGAGACTACTTACTTTATCGGTGTAAAAAATGCCTTGAAGTATGTTTTCTAGGCAAAAAGCCCAGTGCTCTAATTAATATCTTGAAATGATCACTGATTAATGATACCAGTTTGGGGCTGTTGCACAAAGGTTTTTTGCTTGACTTTTCTTAAAATCAGGAAGATTAATGATGTTATCATTGGTATAGGAAGCTCCACCCCTGAAAACACTTTGTGATGGAGAAACACACACAGCACAACTACTGTGAAGATGGTGAAGAAGGAGAGGGGATGCCATGCAGGGTGCCTTCAGGAGGAACCACCTCATTACTAATGCTGTGAATCTTCCCCACAGACTTGGAGAAGACCATGGTTTTTTCCTCCATCTTCTACTAGCTATATTTTGCAAGAACCTTTTTTATCTCCCCACCCCTCCCTCAATAGGGGAGGTTGGAGAACGGATACATTTTAGAAGTCTCAAACCCCTGATTTACGTTAGTCAATACACTCAGGTTCTTGAAGTGTGGAAAGAAGCTAATAAAACTAAAATCTACATTAAGCACAGATTTGTCTCTACGGTTTAATGCTGTAGGAAATCACAAACTGCTAAACCCTTCAGGTACGCCAGAATCCACTCTGCAGAGCACAATTCATTATCTGGTGACAAAAACCATGCAAAACCCAGAGTGTAAGGGTTGTAAAGAAGTTGTGGGCAGACCGGCTGATAATTACTTGTCCTCTGAGCTGCTGTAGGTGCTGTCATCACATCTGTGTTCAACCTAAGAGGCTTCAGTCCCCTAATCTCCTCTGGAGACAGCTTAAGCTACTGGTTCACACTGGCGAGGCGGCTCTCACCGTGCGTGCTGCAGCGAGGTGGGGGTCAGGCTATACAAAATATTCTCTTTCTTGCACCTCCTCCTGCCATTTCCGCATCTCTGTTCTTCTACCATTTCTGTTCCCAATCCCATCTGTTCAGCACAGATCGATACAAGAGCAGGGTAAAATCTCCTCCTGTGCCAAACGCACCAGGAGCAAGCGGGTCGCAGGAAGAGGATCTCACACGCTCTCCCAAGCGCTGCCCACACGGAAGGACACGGGGACAGGCTGCCGCCTCTCCCTGCCATGAGCAAACACCCTCACACAGCACGGGCACGCTGCCTGCCGGCGCCATATCCTGTTTTGCAAACGTTGAGCTGTCTCAAAGCCATAGACAGTACCGAGAAGCCTGAAAGCAGACTTCCCAAGAGTGCAGCTGGACTCCACCAACAGAGCCTGTACCAAACCCAGCTGCGCTCTCCCCACGCCACCAGTTTCCATCCCAGCTCAGGGAACTCTGGCATTTCACACGATGGGAAGATTTGAAGTGGTCCAGTGTCCTGAAGCTACCATAAAAGCTTATTCAATTATTAATTAACAAAATTAAAACATGCAGGAGCAACTATTGTGCCTTTGGGTGCTGGGACCAGAGGCATCTGCAGCTTTTTCAGATTCCCTTTGTGCTCAGGATGTCTGAATGCTTCAGCCCTTAGCCAGGCAAAGCTCCCACTGTACAAAAAGCATTTTGCTCAGTAAGGACAAAGGAACAGCGTGCGGTTGCCCAGCGTCGGTGCCTGTACTAGCCAAACAGCTCCCTTCCAATTTTCTATCCCTTTGATAACGTGAGGCTTTATTCAGGAGTTGAATACATTCAGCAGCATTAGTTGCCAGTGCTGTTATCCAGTCCTGTACGTGGTTGTGTTGCTGCATGAAAATACTGTTCATATTCAATGCAAAGAGCACACAGGGAGCAAAGCAGATCCTGTGCTATGGAAAAGACTGTTGCTATGTAGCAGGAAGATGCAGGTTGGAGAGAACATCTAACTCATAATTTATTAACATTCTGAAGATTGCCCTTAGACTTGTGCCCCTCTCTAGCCCTGTTTAACTCTCTGAAACACATGCTAGCTGTTTCTACCAGAACAGTATCAGGTAAGTGCACTTTAGTGACATTTAGATAAACAAAAGTGGAAAGAATAAATGTAAAATATAATCAGTTCTTGTTCTTTATTTGCCTTGAAAAATTAAGAAGGGCCAGGCTGAGTATAACAAATAAAATCACTCCTGAAGGACTTCTCTGCAATTAGAAGCTGTATCTCCAAACAAGGCCAGTATAGAGACAATGATGCCACAGAGGATTGTTTGCTGCTATAACTCATGACACTTGTCCAAGTGAGATAAGCAACATCACCAAATGACTTCTGTGTCAGAGTAAACAGAGGCATTACAGGGATTCTGATGGTCCAGTCTGACAGAAAGCAATTGCAAGTGTAGTAGACATGACAGGATTGGCAATACTTAAGACACAGGCTGAATTTTCCTGTATGTAAAAGGCTACATGCTCTGTGGCTCTCTCCACCACCTATTATTGCACCTTGAAAAATTTTTGAAAGTGACAAGTTTCAATAGCTACCTATTAATTCTTATCTAAATTTTCATTCTATTACAAACCCTGCTAGTGCTATCATCTTATATCTTAATCAGAAGAGAGATCTGCCTACTTTACACACACAGTGCTCTAATATTGCAACTTATGAGTAGCATATTCAGACACTTGAATTATCATACTCGTGGTAGGTGTAGTACAGTTCTGAGAGGAGAAAAAATAACTGTGAATTCTTCCCTTTCATTCTGTAGAAAGAAAGCAACAGATGGCAGTGTGAGGAGGGCAATAACAAATCAGTCCTTTGGCCTTCCCGCAGTTCTTATATCCTCCTTGGAGACGGTCTCACAAGATACACATAATGGATGAATAGCAGGGTGCTATCATCATCCTTCTGTTTCCCCTTTTTCAGAGCTACTTGTTACACTGCAAAGAGCTTCTGCACCTGGAACCACAGATATCCCAGCATCTTTTTATCCTCAACAGATCTTGGAGCATCTATGCTTGTAAGATAGTTTTGCAGAAATGTATTTCCCTAGAGAAAGAGCAGCTGCAAACCAATATGCGTAGGTAAGGATCTCATTAGCTCAGAAACTCTTTGGAACACAGAACTTTTTCTAACCCCCTGAGACCAGAACTTGTATTTGGGATGGGCAGGGTGCCCATCCTGCTTTGGATGCTGGGACTGGCAGGTTCAGCTACGCAGAAAACAAGCCAGCTGAGCACGTGCTTTCAGCTAGATGCACGACAAAGATCTTCGGAGTTATTTCCTATTTTCACTCAAGTATAGCATCACATCTGCATTGTGGGGTTCAGCTTTGTAGTTATTCTCAGGGTTTTAAATTGCTCCTCCTAAGAGCATTAGTTCCCCATTGGGATATCTCATAAAACACATGAATGCTTGAAGATAAATGCTGTGAATAAATAACATCACAATTTTCTTAGGCACCAAAATGATAATACTAACATGAAAAGCTATAAAACTTCTTTTTACAGCTACCGTTTTTGTTCATTTAAGTCTTTTCTTAGCAATAATCCTGAAAAAGATACTTTGGAGCCCCTCTCTTCAGTTTAACTGCAGTAACAACGAAAACACGCATGGGTCTTTTTCGCCCACTGTCATTGCATACTTCAGCAAGCATAATAATATCAAATGTGTTGCTGGAGAAATTAATGTCAACATTTTAGCTTTGGAGTCTAACTTATTTGATCTAAACTTTGAACAATTTGGCTTTGATCCTAAGAATCTGCTGAGCAACTACAAATCCCACAGAAATCAACAAATGTAGGCTGGGTACCACCTCGATAGCAGATGCTCTCAATAAAAGGAAATGTCATAATGTTGGCTAGTGTCTCACAACAGTTCTGTCCTCCCAGAAGCATCACTTCCATGGTACGATATACTGCCAGCAAGTGCAACTTCGCTCAAGTCTCCTTTCACATTTGTAACACAGCAGCTGCAAAGACAGCGCCTGCAGCACGTACAGAGATGTATATTTAGTTTGGTGTTCTCTGCGTTGGTTTAATTTTGCTCATAGGCTTAGTGGAAGCATTCATCAGAAGTGGAAGCATTCACAATGATTTACAATTGGTCTCTTTATAGTTGTACAGCTACCACTGACAAAACATTTGGACATTCAATTATGTCTTGTGTAGTACAAAGAACGTGATTCCAAGTTAAGGGAGTTTGCTCTGGGCAAGGTGGAGAGTATCATTATTTGCACAAATCACTGCAATGATCTGATTATAGCTGGTGCTGGTGTGTTGCTATCGTTTGGTTCAGTTAAAGCTTTTGCTTTTTCATTTCTGCTATTGGTGGCTAAGTAGATTGATTACGTATGAGATGAAAGAGCAGGTAGGAGTATGCTAATGCCAATGTTAGGAGTACACTTTTATCTTGCAGCATTAAGTGAACAGAGAAAAGAATAAGAGATTTGGCTGCTGTAAGCTTAGGAAAGGTTCTGGTTTTTGGGGGTTTTTTTTTGGTCAGAGACATGACTTTGAAAGTTTGCAACTTGCCTCAAACATTCACAACAGATAAACTCAATTGCAGTGTCCAGGGTACAGCACCAAGGAGCACTGAGAACTCACAGCAGCTGTACCATGGTACACACAGTCTAAGGCCACCTTTTTTGCTTTGCTTTTCTCTTTACAGATGGGATAGTATAAATAAGTCAGAGAAAAAAAATGAAAGTCAAGTCCCATTGCTGAGATTAGGAACATTCATAAATTAATTTGATTCCAGCCGAGATGCCAATTCTCCATATGCTTCCCCACTTACCTCACACCAGAGCTAATGGGACTAATCCTAACACAGAAAGCTAAATAAATGTGTGGAGCATTAATGTGTTTTCCCTGCATGGACCTTTCCATGAAAACTGGGCAATATATTTACAATGAATTCTTGAAGATTTTCACATATCATTATAAAATCCCTCCAATTAAAAAGGGGTCTCAGCTTCATGAAAAAAAAACCCAAACACTAGCCATATTCTAAAATAACAACAGCATTTCAACTCATAATTTTTAATTAGAAGGAATATGCGAGAAAAAAAAATAAATCAAATGCATTGTTTCCTGAGTTTTCCATTACCACCCGGAGGCTCTCCAGTTCCCACCCACACCAAGCAGCTATATACCACAGCAAAACTGAAGGGCAGCTATTTGGACAAGGTCTGCCGGAATCCTCCCACCACTTTGTTCTCCTCCAATAATTCAGTCATCATAAAACTAGGTACAAAGCTATTTATCACAGGAATGTAGTCGCTTACATCTTTTTTTTAAGTTCAAAGCAGTAAGAACTAACAGGGAATATAGAGCTTTGTTTTTCAGGAAGTTGTTAAAAATGTTATATCATATTCTGGTAATTTATTTCTAATGGTAGAGGGATGAGAACTTCACCCAAGTATGCAGCAAGCTCTCCAGAGATGTTCTGAGTGCCGTGCAGGCACGTAGTGGACAGTGCTGCAGGACCACAGCCTCCACCACCCTTTGGTTCCACTTCAACAGCAGGTTTCTGCTGTTATCCTGAGATGAGATAAATATAATCATTTGTTGATATTAAAAACTGTGAGCAGCATTTGTAATCACATAAAATAGATATTTGATAAAGCATAATACAATAGAGATACTTTATCTCTTGACAATAACTAGAGAAATGTTAAGAGCAACCATAATAAATGAGCTTTTCTTTCAACCTAAGATACCCTAAAAAAATTATTTTTTTTAATTTACCACTTCTCCAAGGAAAGGAGTCTATTTTTAAGTTGCAAAGAAACAAAACCCATTATCTTTAAGCAAAAAAATACCTGTGTCCATACAAAGCTTTCTCTGAAACACTTTACAGCTGTAAACTGCAGAGATCACGCTGACCAATGTTCCTTTATGCTGTCTGTTGTGCATTATAATCTGCACACTCTCATCTTCTAATAAAACTTTAAACTTTCTGAAGCAAGAACTCCTTTTTTGCTCTTTGAAGCTCCTTAGAAGGTAAGGTCTGTAACTGGAACTCAAAATACAGCACTAATATAAATAAAAACACTTTGAATTGTTAAACTGCTGAAGTAAACCTCTTGTTTTCAAGCATCTCCCAGACACTGTAAATGAGCTGAATCACCTGATTTTCCACACATTAATGTTCTGCTGGTGCCGGGGTTTAGAATAAAAATAAGTCATATTCTGCTTTATATCAGCCCCACTTGCATTGCTCAAGTTTTGCCTTTCTGTTAGTATTTTCTGACAAATGTAGTGTGTACAATAGAATATGGAATCCCTTCCTCGGGAGGGAGGGAGCACAAGAGATGCAAAGCACACTCTCCCACTGATGGAAATGCATGAGTTATATCAGAGGACACAGAAGTTCAAGGTTATAAGAAACCTGGAGAAAGGCATTTGATAAAGGACATAAACTAAGCAAACAACAGGAATATGAAATAAGGAATTAATTTTTGGAAGTAACATGCAATTTATTTGGAAAAGCATTCTCTGTGATGAATCACCGGAGAGTATTTTACCTACAAATAAATAGAGAGATAATAAATTTGCAAATACTAGTCTCTGCAGAGTTACCACTGACAGTGGAGCTTACAGCAGGGAATCTAATCAGCTGGTGTAAACAAATATATTGGAATTCATTCATTAAAACTTGAGAAGATCCTACGTAGCATTGGGCGTGGGGGAAAAAAATGTTTAGAGATTTATTCATTGGCTTCATTTGAGTTTGCATTCCTGTGCATGTGTGTTCAACTGCAATAAGCACTTCTCATTTTATTATTTAGATTGTATGCCTTGATAAAGCTTTTCTCAGCCATCACTGGAGCAAAAATTTGGAAGTGGAATTTTGGAAGTGGAAATTTGGAAGTGCTTTTCCTTTAACTACAGAATACATCCTTCACACCTGTTTGAAAGCCAAGCCCAGGTCCTAAAGATGCTAAGATGATCATGAGAACTGAAGGCTGTGTTGCTCCTCTCTGGTGTTTCTCATGTTAAATTTCTCTACCTCGTTCTACTTCCCCAGCTAGGAGACCATTAATGACACAAAGACTTAAGACTTAAATTGAAAGAAAAGAAGAAATTGGCCCCTCACACTGTTTCACGCTTCTCCAGCGATGCTGATTCCCCTGTATTCACACAATGCTCTGCCCAAGCACAGCTCACGACACTGATTTCTTGCTCCTGCTGCCAAAGACTTACCGTGCATTGGATTTTATTTCTAAATGTGAACTGCGACTGCTCCTGCAATTCAGGAGCTGAAGCTTTAAAATAAAATAAAAATAATTTAAAATAGACAAGAAATAAAAATTGCAGGGATTTGGATTGTTGGTTTGCAGGAGGAGCAGCGAGATTAGCATCAGCTCCTCACACAGCCTTTGAGTGCACTGCGGGGTGCACGCTTTAAACTTGTGGTTAATACCTTGCCCTTCAGAAGACTTTAGCCTTCAAGATCAGCAGCATGGGCAGACTCTGCCTGTCCTTTCTGCAGGTTTTTTTTTCCTCAATAAGCACTAGGTTTCATGCACAGTCACTCACTGGGTGTCGGTTTCTCTTCAACACCTCTCAGCAAGGGCATCCGAGCTCCTCACCTATTGACCAGAGCTTGTCAGCAAACCACATGCTGCACACACAGCCCGGAGGAACCACGAACCGTGAGACAGGGATTGCAGAAACAGCACAGCGAGGTTGGAAAGAGGCTTCCTGCCCACCCGCCCACTGCTTCCCAGAGGGTTTTGTCTCTGACAGTGAGGCTGGCAAGATGCCCACAGGAATCGCCGAGCTCAGACGTGTCAGAAAAGGAAAGCGATGCTAATGAGCGTTTTAACACCTCAGAAACGAACAAAGCCATGAAAAGAGCAAAAAGTTAAGCAAGCACTCATATAATTAGTTAGAACAGG
>NW_010310088.1:0-22070 GCF_000700745.2 Antrostomus carolinensis | reverse complement strand
GAAAGAGTTGACAGAAAACACAAGAGCCTGTTAATCTCTCACACACGAGTTTAGCAATCCTGGAAAGCACATCTGACTGGGCTCAGGCCACAACCCAGTGCCCCAATGTCTGACCAAAAGGAGCCTGGTGGATTTCTAAAAGAGGTTAGATTCGGGCTAAATATAAAGAAGAAATTGTTTACAATTAGCGTGGTGAAACCCTGGCACAGGTTGCCCAGAGAGGTGGTAGAAGCTCCAACCCTGGAAACAGAATCACAGAATTGTCTAAACTGTAAAAGCCCTTTAAGATCATCGAGTCCAACCATGAACCCAACACTGACAAGTCCCCGACTAACCCATGTCCCTCAGCACTATGTCTACACGACTCTTCAATCCCTCCAGGGATGGGGACTCCACCACTGCCCTGGGCAACCCCTTCCAATGCCTCAGAACCCTTTCAGCAAAGAAATTCTTCCTCACATCCCATCTCAACTGCCCTTGGTGCAACTTGAGGCCATTTCCTCTTGTCCTGTCACTTGTTCCTTGATTGAACAGACCTCTGAAACATTCCAGTTCAGGCTGGACGGGGCTCTGAGCAACCTGATCTGGTTGGAGATGTCCCTGCTCACTGCAGGGGGTTAGACTAGATGGCCTTGAAAGGTCCCTTCCAACCCAAACCATTCTGTGATTGGCACCAGTCGAATCCTTGACCCTTTGCTTCTCCTCACTTGCTTGCCCTCAACCTGCTCAGGATCCCACCCAGCACCTCCCCAATGCTGAAATTTAACAAGGTGACCACTCTTAATGTATGGATTTCTGGTTTTTAATGATAAGGCAATAGTATAACAGAAGCCATTTTTTGCTAGTCACAAGCTTACTTCTCTTCTAGGGTAGCTCATGATTCATAACAGGATGGTTAGAGAATTGTGCCCCATTGACCACATGACAAACAAACTCCTTCAGAGTTCAGACACGACAGCACAGAAAGCTTAGAGAAAAAAAACTGTTATTACATTTGTAAAAATGAATAAAATTGGATGGCAATCAAATATTGCTCATGAAAACGTGAAGCAGTAATACTGCGTGGAGATCAAGAAAATATACAGAATAAATGAAAAAATAATTCTCATGTATCCAAATGCTGCTGCAGCATCAAGGTTGTGTCTGCAGAGAATATAATCAAATTCACCTGCTTTCATTTGTGTGATCTTTCGCATTTCAAAAGAAAACAACAAATGAAAAATTCAATACTGCATTTACTTTATAAAAGTGAAGAAAAGGTCATTTATTGGCCTTTTTCATTATTGATATCTGTCTAGGCTTATATTTTAAATACAAAGAATCTTTGCAACAGCCATTTACATTCAAGGCCTCTAAGCAGATTTACAAGTGGTCTCAAATACATCTGCTAAGTTGAAACAAAACTCATCCTTTCAAATTAATCATGCTTGTTTCAGCTTTTCACAAGGGGGGGCATGGGGGGAATGAAAAAAAACCCCAACAAAACACACACACACAATGCCAAACAAACAAACCAAACCACAACACTAGGCAGCTTTTCCAGAACTCTACACTGAAGCAAATGCGATGACCAAGGTAATATCAAACCCAACAGAATTCAGGAACTGAGATCATACTCTAGACCCTTTGAAAAACTTCATTACCAATTATTTCAACTGTCATTTATTAAATTAAGGGATTTTTTAAAATGAAATCCAAATTTTACTCAAGTTACCAGAAACAGTCCTCACTACCACAAAAGAGATTGGATCAAATCACGGTGGGTTGTTGTTTGTTGTTTGGGTTTTTTGTTTTGTTTTTAAGAAAATAAAAGAAAAACCAAAGAAAGCAAAACCCAAAGAAAGCAAACACTAATTTTCAAGCCTAAGCATTTGGCTCATCTTTCCCACCAGCCCCAGCCAGAGTGGGTTTGAATCTCTACCCAACCACTATTGCTGGGGTAGCACAATCCTGCAATGGTTGTATTTTCATTTCTCAGCATTTCCTTCCTTCTAGTATTGAAGTCAACATCACAGCTGAGGGAAACAATAACACAGTAACACACAACAGGGAGTTTTCTTAGATGTTAGCATGTGAGTAGCCTTACTACTCAGAAAATTCCCCAACGTTGGACACTCTTACAGTTCAGCTGGACAGAGCGCAGGGCTATCTTATCTAGACCTTGCTTTTGCCAAGAAAGATTGGACCAGCTGATCCTCAAAGTTCCTTCCAACCTGGTATTCTATGATTTTATGAAAATCTTGTAAAACTATTTAAAATTCCATGAGTGCGATGGGGAAGCCCTTTCCCTCCAGGGGTGGTTGCTCAGTACCACAGAATGTGTCATACAGCTCAGATGGTTGTGATGAACTCAAGTTATAGAGGTAACAACATGGTGTGGGAAATAGGAAGGCAATCACTCTTATAAACAGTCATGCTAGCACAGGGCAAAGTTAGGGAGAAATATGGGGAAGTGAAAGATGGGAGAAGATGGAATGGTCAGCAGCTCAGAAACAGAAGTCTCCCATCCTATATGAACAATTCAGTAATCAGATCTAATTTCTAAAATATTTATTTACATGAAGGCATTGAAAGACACATGGTCCACCTCAGATCTGGCTTTTGTTTTAAAGAGATTGCCCAGGAAGTTTGCACAAATATGATTCATCACAAGCTACATACTACTAAAATAATTCCTTGTACAATTCTGCCAAACACACTCATAAATCTGACAAACTGCAGAACTCATGTATGCATATCTTCCAAAATAAAGATACATAAAAAGAAACTGTGGACGTTGGGAGCTGATTCAATAAAATACCTTTTCTTTTTGGAACAGATTGCAGCCATGCAGCAACTAGTTGAAATCTGTGGGGTTTTCTATATATATATTTTTGCATGGGATTCACATTCATATCCATAATTTCCAAAGACAGTCTCATTATGCAGTGTGCAAAAAAGAATGAGGCCACTTTGATGTAGAAACCTTTTGAATGTTAGAACACTGTATATACTGTCATTTTAATATGGAACCAGCGTTTGCTAATGGAAGGTTATACATTGATGTGGTATTAAATCAGTCCATAATGTAAGTGAATAATAAACTTCAAATTACATATACTAATGATATAAGCCAAATTTCTTACAAGAGATTTGGAATCAGACAGAAATTAGCAGTTTTGAATTTGCAGGATTGCTGAAGACAGAAAGACTAAGGCACAGCCTTCCCCACAGACCATTAGCGCCTATTAAAGAAACACCAAATGTCATCTGAAAGACGTGCCACGTTACTGTAATTTTGTTTGCATCGAAATCAGTGGGTGTTTTCTTTCCTCTTTGCAAATTCCAAGTGCACAGACTATTTAATTCTCACTCAGCTCTTCTTTACACTAGTATATTTTTGGATGAGGAAGGACAAACATGAAAAAAAAAGTTAATAAAACTTAGACAAAGTCAAGTTAAAGGAAACAATGCCATTTTTTTTTTTCTGACTCGGGAACAACAACAACAAAAAAAACAGGGAAATCTATGCTTACTCTGTTATGAAGCTGAAGAAAGTGAAAGCTGATCAGCAATAAATTAGTGGGTCACCTACACACAAATAAACTTTTACCTCCAAAATATATGCATTATGATAAAATACTAACTGCTTACCTAAACAGAAGATTTTCTGAGGTTATAAATTAAGGCCCACATCATTTTAAAAAAAACCAACAAAACCCACAATTGGTGAAAATTTTGCCCTTGACTTTCTTGAGCCTAAGATTACATTCTAAAAATTTCACTGAAGTTATTGCAAGACCGTTGCTGGAAATGGAACTACTGAGCATATGACAATGCAGAAAGTCCCTTTACTTGGGCACTGAAGTTTGACACTGAAGGTAGCCAGGTACTTTAGTGGAAACTAAAATTATTTTCCTCTTTAAATAACTTCATCAAAATAAGTGGAGCAATTCATAACATAAAATACACATTATATTGGATAAGGAGTCAAAATCCTGCCCTTCCAGAAAATTAAAAGTCTGGTTTGGATCTGCATATCTCGTCAGGTAATTTGTGCAGCCAGATAAAATCTGTAGATACGGTTTTTTGCTCATTGCCTTTCTAGTAAATCAATCCTTGTAACAGTACATAAAACTTAATCATTATCCAGATGAGTCTCTACTTATCAGGTCATTTGATGACATGCTGCCTAAATGAATCTCATTTATAAAGTCTTCTCTTACCCTTTCAATGCTACGATTCATAGTTAACATGCCTGAATGTGCAGCATTCCTAATTAGCAGAAGTCCCTGTACCAAAACTATTCCTAGACAATCTGAAGAACAGGGAAATGTACCTTGTGCAATTGATGCCCACATCATGGATGAAATCATTATCGTTTGTGCTGATATTACCTACTCAATGGTAATAAACTGAAGTACAAAACTCATCGGTTACATCAGACATTTTCATGACACAAGCACGATAATGGCAGAAAGCCACCACCTCTCATCATCAGTTCTTCGGACAGCACCTCCCTCGAGGACAGTAATATCAAATACCAATCAGGGATGAACTCCCAATTAGTGATTTATTGAACCTTTTTTTCCCTTTTTCTGTTCATGAATTGACCACACACAGGTTGCCATGTTCTCAATGGGATCCATCATTCAAAATATTTCACCTGTTTCAGCAATGAATTAATTTTGATCTATTGATGATTTTCAAATTACAAATATTCACAGTCAGGGTCTGTCCTATGTTTTTAAGAGCTCTAAGGTACGTAAGACAGGAGTCACCTTATCTACCTTCAGTCATCTGAAAATCACGGTATATAGTGCAAAGTAGTGGTTAGATTCCTCTCCAGTCCATATATGCCCTCAGCAGTTTTCTCCAGTAGTTATTCATCACATCTTGAAGACATGAGGGAATCTCCCTCTTCGGAGGTTCCTCTTTCTGCATTACTCATGGCCAGCTTTGCCCAGATGCCTACATTTTGGACAGATAAAGCCAAGCAAGATGAATTCCAACAATACAATTTTCCTCCTTGCTAACAATCTTGCATAGTGAACAAATACAATGAAAAATACTGTAATCGAATGTAAAATTTATTCTTTACTCAAAGTCCAGAACATAACAATTTTATCTGCCCCACAGGAGCAAAGGGGCTCGCTCCCAAGCTCCAATTGCTTCCAGACTTTGCAGTCAACTCTATACTCTACTGATTCATCAAGCAGGTAGGAAAGTAAAGCAGCTTTCTTCCTTTAGATCTAATTTTTATGGAATACAATTACTGTAAATAATGATTTCTGTTTCTAATGATATCAAAATGGTAACACACACGTGTAGATCTTTGAATACAATTGGGGCAGAATCCATAAACCTTCCTAAAACCTGAATTTCCCATAAGCAACAGCAATTAGAGCATCATTCCTTACACATTCCCACTTGCACAAACCCTAGTTGTATGTTTTTCCAGAAACACTTTGGGTACCATTTATTTTTACCAAGGAAAAGGCATTAACAGGATTCAAACCTAAAAGGGGTTTATTTAGCAGATGGCACTGCTCCTTGTCCAGTTGTGCAGAACTAATGTACACTACACATTTTCATGTATATATATTTATAAAAACAGATATTTGTTTCAGGGATAAAATATCACTTTTAAGAAACCTAACCTGTTATTAAGAAAGTCTTCACACCAAAAGATATTGCCATGCATGTCTTGTCTTAGATTTGCCACCAAGATGAAGCACCGCTGATAAATATTCCTAAGGGGAGTCTTTCCATCCTTATTTTAATGCCTTTTTTAGCATTGCCTTTAGAGATGCAGAGATGATGATATTTACTCAGCCATTTCACCTTTCCCCTCTACTTCTGTGCGTGGCTCTGATAAATACTGGTAATTTCAAGATTTAATTTTGAGCCACTCCTCCACTAACAAAAATGTTAATGTCATCATCTACCCCAGGGAGATTTTTGCAACAATATTATCGCTTTCTTTTCTGAGAAAGAAAAGCTGTTTGGACATTGATAGCAAATACTGTTTAGTGTTTTATTATGCACAACGGAACAATATTAAATAGATCAATAGGAAAATGAAGCTGTTGCAAGTTGATCTCCATGGAGTGAGAAAAATGGTGGGAAAATAAGAATTATTAGGAAAAAAGAAAATTAAATTTACACATTTGAGATAATAAGGCATGTCGCTTATCCTCAGTGGTTTCTCTAATCTAGCTTTACTTAATTGCATTCTTTGTAAAGACATATTGTTTCATTTCCTTCCCCGATGGATCTTTTTTGTTGGAGGAGTATATAGTGTAATTACGAGCACCCAGCATTATCTCTACTTTTATTATAAAATGTCATGATTCTGAAAAGAAAAATTTCATGCACTATATAATGTCAATCATCTGTCTTTATGAGATGGAACAGCATTCACTTTGTTCAAAATGTTTTTTTGAGGGGGGAACTGTCTTTCACGTACGGTCATTTTTTAAAAGCTATATTCCAATCAGTTTAGCATAAAAGCATCGTCACAGTTATGATCACCCACTTGAAAGGAGATTTCTGTGTGTCAGTAACAGCTTTTAAGTCTGGACGTACAAAGTCATGTTCATGAAGAAGCAGGAGAGCAAATTTTCATATTTTCCCAAACTTCAAAGCTCTGTTTTCATTTTAGAATCTTTGTGATTAAAATCAAAGCCACTGTTGCCATGTGGCATCCTTTGGAAAATGTGACGCTTCCTTCCATCATTTCACTTAACCAAAGAAATTTCAAAAGAGAAAGCCAGCACCTGTTAAGAGTTCTTCAACCTTTAACAAAGACTTGTTATATTTACAGGGCATTCTGACCATACACAGTATTATCCATTACATGACAGAGGGGAAAGGAGGTGACACAGAAATGAAGGAGCAGCTTTTCTTTAGCCAAGGGGCAGTGCTAACATCCACGCAGCTTGGCTACCCTCCAAAATTCTCTATTTTATAGTATATATTTCTGGAAATACTGTTTGGCTTTAGAGAACCTGATCCTGTAATCTATACTCAACTAAAACTCCCACTGAAGCCATGACATTTTGTAACAAAAATGCATCAATCATTGGGAGTTCTACATTTACACATCGAGTAAAACGGGCCCTGAAATGTCACTGAAAAGACACTGAAATCTCCCAAGCCAAAAAAAAGGGAGCAAAAAGATAATCGATCATAACAACTGATAACACAATGAAAATATTTTTGTCTCTATGGCCTTTTGAACTGGATAAAATCACCACAACCTGATGAAGCCAACAGAATAGCTATGACATTGTTAGAATATCAGGGGGCTTTTTTTAATATTCAAATAATAAGATAAACACTGCTTCACAATTGTTTTAATTATTTATATTGTAAATCTATGCTTGTCACATACTTATGAATGCATATTTATGCATATTTTATATGATTTATTGTAAATTTATTGTATTTGTTATAATTAAGTTCCTTGTATTATTTAAGTATATTTCTAAATCTATTTCCTGGGGCTCGTACACAGAGCTCAGAACAACACCCACCAAACACTGAAGTCGACTGACTTCAACTAAGATCCTGCTGCAGTCACCAGTTCATTCCAGTACTGAAGAGGACACTTCAGTAAGTTTTGCCACATACAGGTTCTTCCTGCATTATCATAGTCTCAATCTCTGCATTTCACATTTTTAAACACATATTACTATGGGAAAGAGCTTCATTTTAAGAGCTGTCTGGGATTTTCTACATGCCTTAGAAATTTTAATGCCATTCCAGGTCCTGGAAAATTATTTACATGTTATTGTATTTACTGCTCTGTAAACCCAGCTGTTAAATGCATTGCCAGCCAGAATCTGCAAGTAAGAGTGAGTTTATGCAGCAAGTGTGGACTGTGTATTGCAATACATTTTATGGAAGATCACACCTGTGCTCTAATTAGCACCAAACCCTCCTTATGAGAGGTTCTGAAAATGGAGAGGACAGCCAGGGAATAAGCAGCTCCAAAACAGCCTGCCAACAGTTAATGGCTTTCACCTATTATCACATTATTTGAAAGGGTTGGATTATTATTTTTTGTTGTTGGGTTTTTTGTTGTTTGTTTTTTTTTTTTTAAAAAAAGACAACTCATACCTTTGGATAGAAGACCTTTATTGGATCTCTCCAATGATCAAATTCAAATTTGATGGGAAGTTTACCGTTTGTAAATTAGCATTTGGAATTTTATCCTACGGCTCATAATACTGCAGCACCAGTTGCTCAAGACAAATGATTAACTGAAGAAAAACTATGTGAAAGAAAGATTGCAGTCATTTCCCACACATCTGAGTGGAAAAGATTAGTGTAAGATGGATACTGGAAAAAATTAGAGAGCATCTAGAATGGAAATATAAAGCAATTCTTCAGATGAGGTATTTTCAGGGAGCTCACTGTGCTGGAGAACATTATCTAACAGCGTATGCCCGCAGTGATTACCCCTCAGACAAGTCACATTCTCGGGAATAACCTACTCACTACTGGGGTTACACCATCTCACAACAGGTATTAGAGTCAGGTCTGCATGGCAGTGTGCCTACACCTTCTGTTTCCTTATTGAACCTGCCAAGAGATCACGAGTGTCTCCCCTTCTAGGTGACAGCACGACTTTGAGGGTCACTGAATTTGGGTATTTTTCAGTAAATCACAATTAAAGCCCAGCTTCATACAGACCATGTCACACAGACCTGCCGAGAAACAGCCTCATCTTTCTTATTTCATTCTCTTCTCAACAAAGGTGTATAAAAGTTATTAAATTATTGCTTGTCTGTTACTTATAAATATATTGTTTCTTTACCTAAATGTTTCTGCTTCTCTACAGCCATGTTCAACGAGTTTTAGAATAACATCCAGTAAAATTTGTATACGTGGGTAGGCAAATGGTAGATACAGGGAGTCACTCAAACCTCTAAGTGCATCTGTTTGAGTTTAGGAAATGACTTTTGTTTCAGTGTGTCAAGAGACAGTCATTATTCTGCTGCTGGAGAGGAGGAGGAGGAGGGCCTGAGCTAGCACGGCAGGATGAGGGCAGTATTTTGTTTTCAGACATTTAAGAAAAGCCTCATTGCAGGCACAAGATACAGAGAGCACGTACCTCACCTCAGTAATAAATCAGGACTAGATCAGTATGAGAGGAGTCTCTGGCCTACTAGAGTACAGCCCTGGCAACCTGCAGCCATTAAATATCAGACAGTTTATTCCCCTAAAGATTTTTTCCCTCTGTCTGGGGAGGGACGAGGCATTTTGCTTGCCAGCTATAATTTAAATGGAGCAGGGTTAATCTTCTGTTATCAGTGTCTCCTTCTAGGGGAGGAAGCAAAATATCTGCCCACCCGAATTAATTGTGCAAGGAGAGGCAGGATGGGCAACTGCACATCGTTATTTTCCTGTGAAGATTGCACCAGTCATCATGAGGTAAGACAGCACCCACAGGCTTTTAGGGCAGAAAAATCCAGTTTTGTCCAGGCCACGTTAAATTCTTAGTTGATACAAAATGGGTAGCCTCCCTGAAGTACGGTGGGCTGGTGAGCACTACCAGAACAGCTCCAGTTTTGTATCTCATCAGGAGAAATTGGATGTTGTGAAATCAATGATCTGCACCAACTCCAGGGGTATGAGCTCAAACAGGCCAAGCATAAGCTTGACTTCAGGCTGTCTGTAACACCAAGGAGGTATCTATGAGTCTATCTGATCCTCTGCTCAGCTCCAACAAGCTCCTCAGGCCCTTCTCTGATATTTTACCACCTCTACTGAGTTATCATTAGCAAGCAAGCTGGCCAGTTTATGACTTGCCAATGCACATCTATTTCGTATTTAACCTCTCTGCCCATGTCTAAAAATGGGTTGTTTAGCTACATCCAGGAAAGCATGACCTGGTGTCTTCTCCAATAACATTGGTGCCAATGAGTCTACTTTGATTTTCCCAAAACATTAGAGAAGTGACGTCTGAGGTAGACAATGTGTTAGCCCAAGTACATATTTTCCTTTGGCTGTTTATGAATATCATCCACTGGACTTTTGACCTCTGAATTTTTGTGCAATCTCCACAGCTCTGTGTACATCCCTGCACAGCAGATTATACAGTTCTGCCAGTAGTAAAATAACTTCAAACTATGTTTCAATCACTTGTGGTTAGAACATGATTTTTTAAAGACATTTTTTTTACTACATAAAAAGGAATTCTTTCACTTGAAGTACTCATACCCTTGCAGATTTATAGCATATTTAATTAGGCATTTGGAGTGCAGATCACTACACTCACTAAAGATCAATATATAGTAACTGACTGCAAGCTGGTAAGAAAATATGGTTGAGTTTATAAGGATAGCTGGAGCTCAAATCTAAACTGAGAGGGTGCAGACAGGAGACATGGGAACACAATCTGCCCCAGGCATCTGTTATTGATGGCTGTAAGTGAAGCAACCAGTTCAGCCCAGCAACAGGAAGGCTGGGTGATGCTGAGCACCTTGGCCCAACAGAAACCACACGTTCTCATGGAGGAACTTGGCTCTGCTATCACTTCTGTTCCCTCAAAAATTGGTGAGCAGCTCTACAGAAGTCACCAGCTGTACCAAGAGGACCACAAGCCTCCATTTCTTTTCCTCTTTAATAAACTACATATTTGAATTGTGATCTACTGCACTTAATGTGACACCTGGCACAGTAGAGCTGTAACCACGTAGAACTCATAGCCACTGTTACCATCATAAAAACAAACCAGTTACTTTATAAAATACCTTTTCTTTTCTTTTGAGTATTAACATGGGTTATCCAGCATACGAAATAGGATGAGAAAAGAAAAATTCTCTCAGCTGAATATTCTCCTTCCAACTGCTTAGAATTCCTTATGGTATACAAGAAAAGCCAAGTTGAACACAAAATAAACTTCTATTTATTAATGCATCTCCAGGAAGAGCTTTATTAAGGGGCCAGAAGTTAAATTGCATTCTAATGGGTAATAATAAGGGCTATATACTATAGTTTCTGGTAATATTGGCTCCGATTTAGACACACAGCTAAGGTAACCTTCTATTTCTCTTCTTTCATACAAAAGGCTACTGAAAACACCAGAGAATAAAAGAGACTGTCGTTAGTTGTCATACTGTGTCTATAATTACTTACTTTGTTCCTGAAGCCATCACCATGATAAATTTGCAGTTTTTCCCATCTGCCAGGAGTAGTAATGTGCAATACATTTAACAACTGAATTTGCATATAGAAAGTATCATTGACCTTTGAATTTAAAAGGACAAAGACTTACAAGGACACCCTTTTGAAGCAAAGTGCTCGGTTTAGGAAAAAATGGAACAGCACAAGAAGAATAAAACCCCCTTTCTCCTTCACAGAGGAAAAGTTGTGGTTTTTATAAGCAAGATATTCAAAATCCCTATGAAATAGCTCCCTCATGAGTGGCCACATAATAAAGGAAACAACGTCAACTAGAAGGAAAATACTAAGGCAGGATTTGCAACGTGTTTGGCATTGGCTAAACTGGATGCTGCAGCTCATGTGACTTTGCTGGGAGGCAACCTCTAGACCTGTGACTCAGGTAAATGCAGGGTGCCAGCCCGTGCTCTGCCTATTTCCAGAGCTGTCTGGTGACACAGGTTTTCTCACTCCAGCACCAGGTAATATTGCTCAGGACCTGTGGAGATGCACAGTGAGCAGAGAGAAACACGGGGTTCCCAGCACCGCGTCCCCCCACCCACTTGTCGTGCCACTAACAGAGCTGCACGCTCTCGCTTTGAAGCTGATTTGCATCCAGACAGTGGGGAGTATGGGCAAAGCAAACTCATGACAGCCAGCAGCAGGCTTCCTAATGAGAATGGAAAATTTAGGAGGGGGTAAAACAAAACAAAACAAAAAAAACAAAGAGAGAGAAAGAAAAAAAGCCAATTTTTTTTCCCAGTCCTGAGCTGGACCAGGGTCTGGGAAAGCCCTTTCCCCAGAGAGTTACACCTATTGCTGACTCACTGAACTCCCCCTGGGCAACCACAGGCAGCTCTCCTGATGCCAGGTGAACCTGGGCACAGGCTGCCATCCATCCCCTTCATTCACCCACCCCAACACTTCCAGAGAGTTTTCAGAAAGTTTCCAAGTGTCTGTTTCCCTTACTGTCTACACAGGGGAATCTTCCCAAAGTCCCTCTCTCTGGTCACCTGGAGTAACACTGAAGCCCAGATTTGCTTTTTTGACTGCTACTGCCATTCAATTGATGTGTTTTGGGAACTATGTTTCATTATCAAATCTTATTCCCAAGGATTAATTTTGAATTCAGACAAGGATACTCAAAGTAATTCCCACTTTTAGCAACTCAGTTCTTTCATTATTCTGCTACAAGTAGCCTGTCGTGAAGCTGGCACACCTGGGATGCAGTACCACATTCACATTTCAGAATGCATTTAAAGGGTGGGTTTTTTGGAGAAATGTAATGTACATTTCATATTTATGAAAATATTCAAATTAATGAAAGTAAGAAAAACCTATAAATCCCAAGATGTTCCCAAGAGGCTATATGCAGATTTCCCTCTCTCTTCAACCTATTGCTACTGATGTCCTTTTGTTAAGGTTAATTTTCATATTGTCAACAGCTCTTTCAAATAACTCTTGCTATAGTTCATCTTACCATGTCATGAATGAATTATTCATAAATGCCATTTTGTCTCATAAAAACTTAAAATATTAGTTCAGAACATAATCATAAATACAACTTTAACACGGACTGCACATCCCTTAACTCCTACACTACAATACTTTCCCAGTAAGCTGTGATGATTCAAGATACAAATGACACTTGCAAAAGGAAGTTAAAAGTCTTAGAGATGAAGAACTCTTGAATTCTGAATTGCTTAGAACATGTTTTTTTGGTCATTCTCAAAAGGGTCTGCCCAGATATGTTCCTGCATCCCTCTTCTATTCTCCCTGGAGCACCGTGTGTGACTTCAATATACCCAGCTGTATTTTTCCCCCTCTCTGTTTACACTACCAAAGAAAGAATCAACACACTATTTTCTTATAATATATTCCCTTGTGACTCAAACTGCATATATGTGGTTTTGCATGTACTTTAATAGTGCCTCAGCAGGCTGCAGAGAGGCATCAGTTGCATTGTAAATCAGTCATGAATAGAAGATAACAAGAGCAAGTGGTGACTACCATGGACACTGAAACGGTTTCTGTTCCCCAGCAATGTAAGACACACCACTGATGCATGGTATTGCTATTCTTTCATTGCCAGTTGTGACAAACTGACCAAGAAAGAATCCTTCCTACAAAAGGGCAAAGAACTAGAAGAGAGGGAGGGAACAAAAAAAAAAAAATAGAGAAAAAAAGTAAAAATAAAGCCACAACCTGAGAAGGAGACCAGGGTGAATAACAAGGACTTGCCATCTCCTCTCCAGCATTAAATAAGCTGCTATGAGAAAGCAGTTCCTGTAAAGAGAATATGCAGTTGAGAACTTCCTCGAGGTATTATATTTGGGAAAGCTCAGTGCTGTTGTGTTGCCTACAATTATTTTAACAAAGTCTCCCTGCAAGCATCAGTAGACATGGGAAAGAACAGACAGCCTACCACTTCATGTTATGTTTTTCCATTTATTTTCCTATGCTTGCTTCTTACGTATGGACCTAAAAAAGGCAGGTGGGTTTTTTACTACTATTCTCCTCATTATAGTTTCATGAATAGTTTCAGCAAGGAATTCTTAGTTTATACATTCTTAATCCAGTGGAGTACCTAGACGTTGCCTCAATTTGTTATCCCCTCCACTGTCCATCAAGAGATTTCCTTGTGCTGGCGCTTGTGTTAGGTTTTCTGGCACACACTGCATTGACTCTTTCTTACAGCAAATTTACAGTTAATACTTGAGCAGCATTTAATTTTAAATAGATCTGACAGCTTTCCCAAATCTAGAAACTTCTTTGACTAATGCTCATATTTAATAACTGCACACTTTTTTCACATAGGTGTGAAAAAAAAAACAACTCGAATCTACTTTTCACAACTACTTCTCTCACACTTTCTGCATTAGCAAACATCTTCTGTGAAGAGGGTTTTCTGAAAAGCACACAAGCAGCAACAAAAGGGACAGGAGATGGCGACAGGACAAATAATTGGGGAGAATTGTCAGAGGTGTTCGCTTAACTCTGCAAAGCAGGACTGCAAAGTGATGTATCGGGCTGAGCAGCACTGGTAGGTGTAGTTCCACGCTTATCTTTCACCAGATGTGAGCTTGGCCCACCGACTGGAAGATGTGTCGTGGCTTGGGCTCACAGGCTGAGCATATGGTAGAGTTAGATTACGAGCAGTGAGAGAAACTCTGTCTCTACACAGTAACTGTGGTCCATTTTCCCCTAAATCTGCCTGCTATTGGCTCGTTAACAAAAACAAAATCAAACACCTGTGTACCAGATAGAGCGTTGTCTGAGTGCCAGCACAGATCCATCTGCAAAACACATCATTAGCCAACTACTTTTCTTTGGGTGAGCACAGGACAGATTCACCAAAGCAAACCCACAGCACCACTAAAGGAACATCATGTGTTCCCAACCCACCACTGATGAACAGTGATAAAATATTCATTTCTTTCCTCCTCATCAGGTAATTCTCCAGGCCCTGGACCAGCACGCTGTGACTCATCCTCTCTTCTTTATAGGCCCACGTGTCACTTCATTGGCAGATCTTTCCAGCATGCCAACTCCCTCCTCTGACTTCTCCTGCACTCCAGACAAGTGAGATTTTTTTCAAATTTAAGTGTTGCTATATTGGGTCTGGCTGGGTTGTAGGGGTGGCTTCTGTGACAAGGTGCCAGAAGCATCCACTCCTTCCCATCCCTCCTCTGACTTACTCTGGGACCACAATGCCATCTGAGTCATTGTATTTTACTCACAGCTCATGATATTATCTATTCAGGCTGGGATTCATCTGGGATTTGTTTAGAATTCTTGACTGTCTTTCCTCACAATTACCAATTACACCAGCACATCCTATATATAGATCTGTATTCTTTCAGAAGTAAGATGCTGTAATGATACATCATCATCATCACGACATAAGTAAAGGTTTATTAGTGTCCTGTTCACTCTGACAAAGGCTGAAGAGGAATATTTCTCTCAGTTATGTTCTTAACATGAATACAAAGAGCAGACATGAACGACCTGTGCAGTGCTGATGAGATATTATCACCCTTTAATCTGCTCAAGCTGACACTATTCAAAAGTTTTGGAAGATCTTGTTCATTGCAGGTGCACACAAAAGAACTTGGGCAAGAAGCAGCAGGCATGAACTGACACAGAGGACTCTTAGCTGCAGAAATGCAGATGTACAACAGTAACACATTTAGGCTGTCAACTGCTTTCTAAAATAGCTGTCATTGTGCACACTCTCAAGGACCAGAGCCAGAAAGCACCATATCTCATTGCTGTTTTGGTTGGTCCCCGAGTTCTAGAGCTATGAATCCCATAAAAACAAACAAACAAAACAAACACCAAAAAAAAAAACCCCAAATCAAACCAACCAACCAAAAATATTCCACAAAACCACCAGCCCAAACACATCCTGGCCTTGCTCTACCCTTTTCCATGCCTTCTTTGCATCCCTTTACATGACAGAAGACTCCCCAAGCAAGTATGTGTGTTGGGAAATGTGCATACATTACTCCAGGGTACAGCCAGGCATGAACTGGTTTTACCAGCCTCCATTCCCAAGGAACAGACTCAAATTCAGATGGCTTTATTTCCCATTGGTTTGGCTTTCCCTTCCATCTGTTGTGATCTTGCAACTATTGGCCCTAGATTAGCATGAGGGTTTTTTTCAGTGGTTTCAAATTTATCTGCAGGAACTTTCATTTGGTGAAATTCCTATCATCATCCTAGCCAGGAAAGCGTAAAAAAGGAAGGCTGAGCCCCTTTCACAGTCTTAAATGCTTGTTACCTTTCTGAATGCTAAATCAAGTCAGGCAGTACAGCTCAGTAAGTTAGCTGCATGCTGAGGCATTTGCCAGGAATTCATTCCACCTCCCTCAGGGAGTTCAGTAACATTCTCACGCACCTAAAAATGTAATATTCACACCCAATAAATGCTATACAAAGTCAAGCAGATATGTGGAGTACTCCCTGCATATGTAAGGAAGAGAAATATCAGCCCAGGTTTGTTGAAAATAAAAATTAGGTAGAGATTCTCCTGGGTGTGTTGTTTGTTCATCTCTTTGTTAAGTTTTAAGATTACAGTTCGGTTTATCTTCTGGCCCTCACTCCTAACCTTTTGACATAAAGATCTGCAGTATCAAAGCTATCAGACTGGGAATACTTTTATATTTATCCCAGGATAAAAGATGCAGTTCCTTAGACCAGTTTATGAATAAAGTGCTGGTAGTTTTCTTATCTGCTTAGTCCTGTTTACAATTATTCAGTTGTTATAGCTACATGTAAATACCAACAACTCAAAGACAGAGAAGGGTGCTGTTATGGAAATTAGAGCCTTTCATCTCTGTGAATAGTGATGAATCCTGAGGCTGAAGAAGGTCACAGTTAAATGTGAAAGGCAGAATGAATTAAGAATCTACAATATATTTGCTTGGTATACCATCCAATGAAGTCAGCAGGATTTCTTTCCAATGAGCTAGGCACCAGGTCCAAATCCTGGCCCCCTTTCTCCTCACAGGGACCTAACACACCTTCCAGTACAGAAAGACAAGGTAGAATTTACAGGTACAACACAGAGAGTGTGCATAGTGGAGAGAGAAGGAACAGCAGAGTTACTAACATAAAGATGCAAATTCATCATAGCCATTTCCTTGGATTGAGCTAAACTAAGATGATGGTACTGTTAAAAAGGGCAGTTCCGTCACACTCCCCACTCCCGTAACCCCCATCACCTCTCCTTTGTCAGAGTACACTTACACACATCACACAATACTAATCTGGTAGCAAACAGACCCTGCAAAAAAATTAAATAAAAAATAAATCTTTTTTGTTGTTGTTTTACACTTCAAACACCAACCCTATTTGAATGGGAGCACATCAACTAAACACAACTCACTGTGCGGCCACGGTCACTAGTGCAGAGGATGCAGCAAGACCCAAGGGGCTGCCCCTGCTGGCATCACCATCACCTTCAGTCTGCTTCAGCTGACTAGAAATTCTCCATCTTATTTGTAGAAGTTGTTTGCTGCAGCAAACCAGACATGTATGGGATGGAAGAGCTTGTTGGAAAAGAGGCAGAAAAAGAGTAAAGGAATCTACTGCCAGAAATATCCATCCTCCTGCTTCTCCCAATCCCTGCGTTCAAATGAGCCATTACACACCACCTGCTTTAGCTACGGAGCAGCCATCAGGATTTCATTCTACACAACCTACTTGGATGATGCTCTGAAAAAGGCTTTCACTGACACACTCTACTTAATTGGTAAAAGAGCAAACACAGAAGAGCCTGGGGTTTTGAGATAGCAAAAGACATTCTGTTCAAAACTAGGATTACTTGATAATAAATCCATTTGTAAGCAGATAAATGCCAGCAAAGAGACTAGAAAAAGGAAGTGTCTGTTAAATAAAGCAGGTTACTGTCAAAAAAAAAAAAAAAAAAAAAAAAAAAAAGAGAGAAAAAAGAGATTTGGATTTATTTTGAACAAATAAGCCAGAGTTTAAAGGTTATTGTACTGAAGCAAAGTAAAAGACAAAGCAGACTGTTCACCAATTCAATGTAATATGCAGTAAATTGAAGAGTTGGTATTCCTACAGTACATATTGATTATTGTACTATTGTGTACCATGTTTGGTGCTGGTAAATATTTAAGCACATTAATACTCTTCACAGATAACAGAACAGAGCACTCAGATTAATTTCAGACTTCATATTTAAATTCTTCTGCTAGACTGAGAACTCAGGGTATATAAAAAGGAAACTTTTCAGTAAGCTGATTTACCCAGAGCAGGGGACACTACGCTGATCTAAACAAACAACTTAACTTCACCAGTATTTTGATGTGGGCCAACTCCAACATGTATAAGACATTGGCATTATTGTTTCTATATTACAATTTGGGAAATTAAGATAAAACACCAAGAATCAATGTTACTAAAAACCCCATCACTTCCTATAGATGATATTTAGGGTTATATTGTCCGTTGTTCCATTTTTGCAGTTCCAGAGCTACTCCCACAACCACTTCTCCACCTTTTCTCACCGTTGACAGTTCATTCAGAGCAGCTATCCAACATTTATCCTTAGAACAGGATTTGCTTTGTTGTAGCTCTGCCATTTACTGTCTTTATTTTGCCCTGTACAGATGGAAAGAAATACATAATCAAATATGTATGTGCATTTCCGCTGGGTGGCCAACTTCTGCATTATCT
The DNA here is from genome assembly GCF_000700745.2 of Antrostomus carolinensis. Lineage (NCBI taxonomy): Eukaryota > Metazoa > Chordata > Aves > Caprimulgiformes > Caprimulgidae > Antrostomus > Antrostomus carolinensis. Next base: position 3,716 of record NW_010310088.1, on the reverse strand, counting down.
TGCCCGTCAAAGGGATATAGATGGGGCATATCAGAGAAATAATACATGAAGAGATGAACAGAATCATTCAACTTCCATCTAAAATAAAAACAGGTAGGAAAAAGAAAGCTGTCCATGTACCAAGTTCTGCAAATTATATAGAAAAAAAAATAAAAAGTGCCATTTTCAACCATCCTATTCCTAAGTGCTTTTCAACAATGTGTATTAATTTCTTCTGAAATTAGGATGGGATAATTGCATGCAGTCTTTAATATTAATTGCCATGTAAGCTGTTATAAAAAGGTTTACTATCTCACAACTCCCACACAGGAAGCCACCTTGGTGGCCAAGGTAACACTCCACAGTAAAAGATGTATTAAATCAATAAGCCAGCAGTAAGTCTTCTATTTAAAAAGCCCTGCTCGTTTCATGAGATCTGAACACAATGAACTAACATTGCTACCTGCAATTGAAGGAGCTTTTAAAAACTGTGGGATAGCAGTCAAGTCAATGCATCAACCACTTGAATTTCTTTAGAAACCTGTATGTGAATAATTCTTTATAAATTCTAGAAGATAGGAAAAGGTACAATAGAAAAAAAAGCCAATATCCAAAGTCCTATTTTATAACCAGTAAGAACTTAAAAACAATAATTCTGGAAGAACAGAATTTGACAGATTAAGGCATATGTGTCAAAATATTATTTTCCATAAGATATCTGACCAGTCTAGTGCTTAAAGAAGTTCCAAGGATTAATTCACTCAGAATTAATCAGAATATGTATTTATTTATCCTTTTGTGTTTATTTTTTATATTAATTGGTGCTAACTACCCCATTATCTTATTAATTCTCTCTCTCAAAAGCATTTCACTGGATAGCATAGATGTACTGGAGCCAGAATTCAGTAGATGCAATGGACAACCTACCGAGCCTTTGCACATGAAAATATAAAAGGTTGGGTTTTGTCTTACTTAAATGGAAATAGATATTCCTTTTAGCAACAGTTATACTTTTTAGGACAAGAACTACAGGACAAAATTGAAGTGATGTTTTATCAATCAGAAATTCAGAGCTGATTCTTTAGGTAGGAGCTGAAGAAACAGCATTTATAGACAATAGGTAAAGAGGACATAGAAGATCATTTAAAGAAAGGCAGAAGAAAAAAACGAGAAAGAAGAATTTAACAACACCCATAGTTCATGCTTGGATACACAAACAGGTATTAGTGGGACTCAGTGTGATCGTTTTGCATGTGCAAACCTGCATTTTCAGGCACTCTGGTCGCAGCCCCATTGGTCTGTCTTCCACATGGCCTGTTCTGCACGCTCTTCTCCATCTCCAGCACCTCTGCAGAAATCACTCTGATGGAGCATAATTACAATGGACAAATGACTTCTGATTCAGCAGACAAATGACTGTTTCAAAGCACTTGATCAGGTAGGAAGATGCGTGTCATTTTGAGTCATCTGGCTGACCCTAATTTGCAATTAACAGTCCAGTGAATTTTTAATTGCAGACTCTCTGTGCTAAAGCTGGCAGCTGGGTTACAAACCCACAGGACAGAGTTCTCCAGGTGTTCAGCATGCTGGGAGGCTTTCGGCAGGCAGAACAGAAGGAGAGACTACTCCAGAGCACATTGTATCGCACAGTATGCTTCAGAGGAGGGGAAAAAACAACAAACAACACAGAACAAAAAAAACCTCATCCACACTCACCCCTTCTCCCCATCCAAAAAAACCCCGCAGCCACGCAGAGTATTTCCTGTGCAGTTACAGAAGGATAAACCTGACCTGGACGTTAGACTAAAATACACCAGTAAGAGCTTGGTACGTAAAGCTGAGGATAATTAATGGTGATGAAGGAAGGATAGAAGACTGGAAATGCCAGAAACTGCCTCACTGTTCAGCTGTGATCATCTTCCCAGACTTTCCCAGGCTCCTGCCTGCCCCGCTCCCCTTTTACACCCCCATCACTGCCACAACCAAGGCCATTTCCTGCTCATTTTGTCCAAAGCAATGTCCAACGCTGTATTTCTAGTACACCTGGAAACTATTTGATATACAAAACCACTATATGCAAAGCTCTCCAGACCAACCTACTCCCTCTTACCACCTTCACATGGATCATGTGCCTGTTTATCTATCTAAAGGTGACAACACAGGAGTGACTCCTCAGGTGTGAAGGATCTTCCCTGTTGTATGACATTGCAGAACAGTTTGTTTACTTATTGTACTGCAAAGAGTTCAATTTTTGCTACAACATTTTACTACTTACTGTTCAAAAGAACCTATATTCTTAGCAGTGGCCACTATCACTGATTATAATGCACTTAAGCCATCACTATAACACTCAGCATTTATTTGAATTGGATCATAAAATTATAGAATGGTTTGGGTTGGAAGAAACCTTAAAGATCATCCAGTCCCAACCTCCCTGCTAGTTACAGGGACACCAGATCCCATTGTACAGTCTGACTATTTAAATGGAAGTCACTTCTTCGATTGCAGAGTACGCAGATGCCAATGCAGTTCTCCGAAACGTGTTTCCATTTTATCTCATCGCATGTATTTCCATTTTCCTAGAACCCTCTCCTCATCAATACCTCCTCTCATTATGTGATCAAATCTTTCCCTTTTGTCAGGAAAAGCATATCAGTCATCAGTTGTGAGAAAATTGGAAAAGAAAGTCTAGAGATGTTATCTCTTCATCTAACTACTGGCCACTAGCTTTCAGTCATGATGAATAATGTCTAAAAATTACCCTAAAATCCCCTTCCCCCCTCACCAGCCCAAAAACTCTTTGCTGGATTCTGTCAGATTTATCTATCAGTTTTCTGTAAATCAATTGCTGTTAAAGAATGCTATCTATCAAAAAGGATTACAATAACCATTAAGTTTCTGTTAGCGCTGCTTTAGAAATAACAAAGAATTTGATGCTTTTTCCCCCCAAGAAAAGCAGCACTGAAGCTCTGTTAAAATGAATTTTTTGGAAAAAGTGCTAAAAACTTTGTACAAAGCAATCTTTGTAAAAAAAAAAAATTCAAAGCTTTCTAAATCCAATTTAAAGTGCATTTTAATAATTTCTTGGTTCAAATTCTGAAACAAAATGAAATAAAACTATACAAAAGAAATCCAATGTGGTTAAAAATTGCATTAAAATGTCATGTGAGGATATTACTCATGAGGATATTGGAGACTTGGAGAGAAAAGTAACATTTTACACTCCCTCTCAAGCCAATTTCAAAATGGAACATTAACTATGATAGGACGAATATCTCTAGAATAATTGAATAAAACAGTCATTAAGAACCTAATTTCTTGTGTAGCTCATAAGATTTCAAATTTTTAACTAAATGAGGAATCAATGTTAAGCTAAATTACAAGAAAAATGATTTGATGTTGCAGTACTAACCTCAGTAAAAGATAAAACGCACAAATTAATTTCAGTTCATAAGCTAATAGGCTCACAAATGCATCCTCAGCCACAAGGTAAGTAAAAACATCAATTGAGGCAGCGTTCATGAAGTAAACCAACCGTTCAACAAGCATCAGGCTCTCCTCTCTCCAAGGCAGGAGACTGATCCACAGCTCTCAGCATTTCATTACCTTTCTAGTTGGGTGCAGCCAAAAACATTTTCCAGCCGCAGTCAGTGCCCAGGGCAGCACAGCACCGGGGGAAGCACTGCTCACCACGCTTGTAACGTCATCACAGAGCGGTTTGGGTGCAAAGGGACCTT
>NW_010310087.1:113774-125235 GCF_000700745.2 Antrostomus carolinensis | reverse complement strand
CAAACACCTTGCACAAGTCCAGGTAGATGAATCCCACAGGTGCCCTTGCAAGGAGCAGGCTGCAGCATGAGATGACAAAAGCCTCACTCTGTGTATGTAGGAGACTCACTGTGTAACTGTAACTAGAACAGCTTAGGTTAGGTTTTTTTGTTTGGTCGATTGGGTTTTTCTCTTAAATAGCTTGCAGAAAAATATCCTGTTGACATGTTTATTTAAGGATGGCTTGAAATTCTTCTTCTTTCCCCTCCAGTCATCCCCTAAAAAGTAGCTTGTTCCAGCTTGTTTTCCTGCCTTTATTCTCCTATCAAACATATTTGGCCTGAGCTTTTAGTTAAAAAAGTAAAAAGAGGGTAGTCTCTTTTTAAACTTGGAGAGTTGCTCTTAGTGACCTTGGCAAAAAGTAAATGCTTTAAAACTTAGTAAAAAGAGGATTTTTTTTTTTTTCATTGACCTTTTATACTCACTAGATGTGTTTCCAGACAGAGCCCGAGAGGTACTAGGTCATAGGGAGGTAGGAAAAAAGACAAGGTGACAGTCTCCATGACAGGAGGAGGACACCACGTTCCCTGAATGCCTCATTTGGGTGAGAAGAGGGCAGGTCAGCTGCTCAGCTTTGTATCTCCCTCTCATTTTTGCCTTTTTCAAAAGTCTCTTGCTCCTGTTGATTTCTTCGTAGTTCCAATAAACTGTGTCATGCTACAAGAGTTCATCCTTGATACTTCTTGTTTATTGCTGTACAATCCTGCATCAAAAACACCTTGTGAAAATCCAAGCTTACTTCTGGCAGATGTCAGGAGGTTTTATTCAGCAAAAATGAAAATGAAAACTTGAATACTGTTATTAAAATGAACTGGATAGAGGATGTGATGAGTCTATAAAAACTTTCCAGTCTTGCAGTATAAATAGTGACAGAGTATGTACATTACTCCTTTAAATAAATAAGGAGTAGTGATAGTAAGGAAACTAGTTGATTTTAAATTTAACATACTACATTATTGCATAATTACTTTTACTGGCTGTACTGCATCAACTGAGTTGGTTAGTTGGTGTCTGTCGCTTACAGTTTGGAAATACATCCATCCCTTTTTGCTACAAAGTTTGTGAGGGTTTTTTTACAGCAAGCTGGGACATACTGTAGCTGTCAGAGTGAGAATAAATGCAAAACTAAAGCGTATTTGATACAAGAATTGGGTGACAGAAGCTTCTGTGCATACTTAAAAATGAAAAGTGGTACGTTCTAATGGTCTTTTGACAACTTGATTTATTACCAATTTATAAGTTCTAAAAGGATTTGGCTATTAGAATATCGTTTGTATATTTTTTATGTTACGTTAGCCTGAAGAATTTGACATTCAAACATATGCATGAATTAGGTTAACTATTTCTGGATCTTCAGTTGGAGAAGAGCAGGGATGGAGTTATTTTCTTCATCTAGTCACATCATTGGTCATTACAGGTGCCCCTCTCTGTAGTTACAGTGCTAAAGCAGAACCGTCTTATACCCTTTTGCTCATGCTCACAGTTCCTTTTCCTGTTTGGGTAAACAGTGAGCAGGGTATTGCTGTTTGACCTATATTAAGCCTCTCCTCCTAGAACTTGACAGTTAGGCTATAAAATTAACACAGGAGCTGGGAAAAAGTACTGCTGTTAACAGAATGCAATTTGTTTATTCATATATATAAGTGAGAGGCAAGAGAACTCCACAGATAATAGCTACTACTGTATTTTTCTTGTTTACCTGCTGAATACTTGTCTATTTGCTTTTGTGGGGGTTTGTATCATAGGGTGCCTGGGAATACATTATCCTGCCATTTAAGTGAAAGAGACTGAATTGTATTATTACTCTCATTTTTAAGATCAAATTCAATTCTGAAGTGATCAGCTGCTCCGTTATACACAAAAGCCATTATTAGCACAGGTCATTGTGTGTCTTCACAAAGGTTTATAGCAAGGGAAGGTTTATGGTGAGAGATCAACTGTTAAAGCTGAAAAATTAGGTGAGCCAGGAATACGAAAGCTTTTCTCCATGATAACAGTACTGTAAATTTTAAAATTCATCAATTACCACTTCAGTCAGACTTCCCTACATTAGTAGCCTGTGTAATAGAAAATATTCAAAATATGGACTTGTAATATAATTATAAATGTAGATGCAACATATAATTTGCAGCCTAGCTTTACCTGAAGGATTTGTGTCCAAAGCTTGTTTAAATTACATTTCAATGTTAAATTAGATTTTCTCTGTCTAGACAAGTATTTGATCTGCTCTATTCATTTGGGGCTTTTTCTGCTCTATTAAGTTCAAGAGATCCCTCTGCACCACCACCCCATTCATGGGGGTGCATCAGACAATCAGGTAAGAGAATCAAATCGAAATTACTTACAAAAGAATAATAAACATAATAAGGTGATGGAAGAAGTGAAGACATTGTTTCATTTTGTCAGTAAATAGTTTAAGAATGTATAGTTTGTGCTAAGGTAATCAAGGACTGTCAGCACTGTTTCTTCAGGTTTTTCCCCCTGTGCTTTTAAACTTTTTAAAATCTGAATACAGATAGGGACTACAGTTGGTGTTAGGATCGCAGACAGCATATCACTGGTCATTGGGCTTGTACACTTGCATTAACTTTTATACTGCCCGTGTAGGAAGACAGGATTTAGCAGCCTTGTAATAGCTCTAGATTGCTGATATTTCAAGATGATGTGCCTTTTTTCCTGGCAATAATTTTCCATGCAAAAACACGTGTTAACTGGTTCTGTAGATGTCTCATTTGCACTTTTTGTCAGTGGTTTGATAACTTTCTCTCTGGAGAGTAACTGTTATACTTCCGAAGTGCAATATCTCAATATTTTCAGGATTTCAGAAATCTGAAAGTGAAGTATCAGCTGATTTTGAGGATATTTGTTTGAAATGTGCAGCACAGATACAGCATCTTACTTCTATTCCTGAAACAAAAGAAAGGAAGGGATACTGTTTAGGATTATGTCCATTCACACTTTTACATTTAAAGCTACTAATCTGTTTTCCTTTATTCAATGTTTTTACTTTTCTTAGACATGTGCACTCTGTCTGGCAACAAATAGCAGTCTCAGACCCCACGGACTACTGGAATGCCCTGAGCACCGAGTACATTATGGTCCCAGTTGGGAGAGGATGGATTGACAGGCTGAAAGTATTTAAAATAAAATAAAATAAATTCTGAAGACTGAAGCTGCTGAGAAATATGTGTGCTCAAAAGAGTTGTAGGACTTGACTGTATCTCTGCTTTGTGCCTAATCTAGACTGCATGAAAACTATGGAAGAAACATAAAATCTTACCAAAATAGTATAAGTAGATAAAGCTTTCTCTTCAAGAAAAGCATGAGGGAGAGAGCAAATTAAGAGACAAATTTTTGTTGGGCCCCATTGTGTGCTGGTGGAAAACCTCTGTGGATCATGCCACAGACTGTGTTGTGGCAATCTGGGAGTAGTATCAAACATTTTGCTTCCCGCAAGTATTTTCTGTGGTCCATAAAAGCATTTTGCTGTTTAAGTTTAGAATCTGTTCCTGTGTCTGTGAGTTGATCATAGAGGTTTCTTCTTGGCATTTGCTATAGGTCATTTTAGAGAACTGTTCCGTTACTGTTGGAAGAAGTCAAGAGCAGGAGTTCATATTGTAATTGACCTCCATAAAATCAAAACCAATGAAAACAGTCTTGCTAATCTTAAAGAGTATTTCTCAGTATATTTTAAAAACTGCTTATATTTTGTTTATTACTTAATTTTAAGTTTAGTGAATTTTGAAATGTATTTTAAATAGTGGCTCTAGACTTGTTGGTTTTCATAGTAGACACATCTAAACATAATTAATCCCCTTTTTGCAAATACCGTATTCTGTAGTTGAGCTAAAGATACTCTTTGCTATAGAGCCTTAGGGATTACACCTGAATTTCATTAAGGAAGTCTAAGTAATATCCAGAGGAATCTTGCCATGTAGAATTGCTTCGGACTGGTTAGGACAAGATAGGATGCAGCTCCTCTTTGCCCCCCCTCCCTGAACCAGTTGTATTGTTTCCTTGTAAGAATAAAATTGTATTGAGATGAACAGGATATTGTCTATGAATAATTCAGAGAGTGAAGACAGATCTATTGTGCTGGACTCGCATTTTCAAGGCACGATATGTTTTATAAGCTTTTTTTTTAATAAAATTGTCAGATTTTTATTTAATACAAAGAGTCAATGTACAATACAGCATGTTGGGAAATAGATTGATTATAAGAACAACAGTTAAAACTTAGTCTGCTTCAGTGAATGAGAATTCATGGGTTTTATTCAGTGATCATATTACGGTCCCTCTATCTCCCAGAGAAAAACTTTGATACAATAGGCTCTTCCCCACAGATTATTTACTATCTATTTTTCCACAGGATAGGTCCCTGCTTCTTTCATCATCTGTGTCTGTATATAAAAATCAATAGGGGAAAGATATGAAAATGCTTAAGCCTTCTATTTTACATTTGGGGGGGGTGGGGTGTGTATTTATTTATTTATTTTTAATTTAGGGAGAGACAATCATGGTCTCCTTAGGGGAAAAAAGGAAAAAACTAATTTACCTGCTGCTGTGCATAACAGAGCCTGCTTTAAGAACTAAGTTACATATGACAGGTGTTCAGAGTATTGCCTGTGCTTAATGTCCTGACAAATTAGAAACATGAAAGGAAATTTTTGTCTTCCCTGAAACTAAATGTGTGACACAGATTTTGAAGTATTTGTTATTAAGTGCTGCATTTTTGTTTTGTGCTGTAGTCTCTGTGCTGGGATTTTACGTTTTAAGTTTGGAGAGCTGTCGAAGACCAATAGATCGATCTGTTGGACTCTGTTGGAGTTCAGTCCAAAGCTTGAATTATCTTGATGCGTCCTTTCTCACAACCCTTTTCTGCACAGGGTTCTGAACAACTTTTGTCTTTGTCACAATTTCCTCTTGAGAACTGAGTTCCGAAACTGCTTAAACTCACTCACCAGGCATTAAAGTACCTGGATTTGAAACTTATAAACAAGTTTCTTTTCTGGGAACACTTACTCCTGGTGTTTGTCGATGTTATAGCTTGGACTAGACACAACTCTGGGATGATTATATCAGTTGTGCAAATGTATTCCTGCAGGCAAGACCTTTAAAAGTTTACAGAAGGATTCCAGGTCTGTTTAAGGTTCTAACTAGGTCAATTTAAGGCTTATATAGAGAAGACATTTTTTAGAAATCTTAGCTTTCTGTTAGCTTGGCCAACAGTTCCATACTGTCATGCAATAATGAATTTCCTGTCATTAAGTTGATTGCTTCTATAACTAAATGGATTTTTTTTTTTCTCCCTCTGAATTAAAATGCCTTGCAAAAGTAAATGTGCTAAGTAACTAAAGTTTATGTAATTAAGAGCTCTATTGTATAAAGTGAGATAATATAGTCTCCTGAAGACTCAGGTGAGCCCTGTTTATGTCTAGTACTGTACATGATGTTTCACAGTTCTGAGGAGGTCTATACAATTAGCTGTTCAAAGTTGTTATCTTGATAGATAGATTTATTACCAGTAAAACAAGTTCACATGAGAAGCCTTTCACATTGAAACAACTTCTGGCATTTTCACAAATATCTTATCAGAACCATAGAACTGGGATTTTATAAGATGAAAACTCATATAAGGTTTTTGCAGGCTGATAACTGAATATTGTAAGGGAGTTTTGCCATTGTTTTACAGTGGAGATGATGTATGAATTTTTCAGGGGAAGTAAAAATTTGCTGTGCTTTTGGTATTTCTTTCAGTATTAATGCTTCCTAGTTTGAAAAGCTCTTAAATTTTACTTCCAGCTACTTCTATTTACTCCCTTTTCTGCTAATGAAAGGTAGAAAGTGGGAGGGAGTCTTTTGCTAGCTCCTTGAAAAGTTTTGGAGACGAGCAAGTTACAAGCCGTTGAAAATTGTCATAGTCTGTCTAGCTTTTCCTTTGTACAATGTGTTCCTGGATTCCTGCCAGAATCGCTAAGCATTATTAGCACAACACTTGAACCATCTTAGTGTCTTGCGTCAGTATGACACACACAATTTAAACTCCAGACAGGACGCAGATAAAATAGTGGTGGCTATGGCTGCAGCTGCTTTCCTCCCTCTAAATACCCTTTGGCCCAGACAAAGGTGTCCTGGGGCAGGTAATCAGAAAAGCATGAGATCAGGTGTCATGTCTGCTGACTGATGTTAATAATCTATGCTTTCATAAGCACTCATTACCAAGGGAGGAATTCTGACCTACCCAAGGCTACTCTGCTGTGAATCCTCTCCGGCATCCTTTTTCTGAAGATGCTTAAACACCTTTTGAAGCCTGGCCCTTAAAACAGGAATAAAGCTCTGAAACAGGGGTGTTTCTCACCATGTTTTACACCGTGCATTGCTCCCATTGAAATCAACTGCTTTTTAATAATTGTGGATTTCAGTATAGGAAAATTAAATTAAAATTGAGAACTTCTGGCTTTCTGCCTGGATGATAGAAATGTAGTTCTCTGCTAGTTAGCCACAGAGTGTTGGGCAAATTGCATGGTTATGCTTTTTTCATTTGGTCTAACCTGCATGTAGAGATGGAGAACTCATTCTCCAGAGGCTGCCCACTTGCATGGAATCAAGGAGGCATCTTTACCAAAAGTAGGATTGTTTGATTTTTTAATTGATAATTATTTTGGTATTTTAATGGCAGTTAAGAAGGCAGAATGCAGACCGCATAAGCAGCCTTACCTCACATTTTCCTCACTTCTGAGTGCTTGCTTTTACAACCTTACTGAAATTTCAGGAGTAGAGTATAATAGTTGCTGTGGAGTTGTCAGGTTGACATATGGAGGGACTTATCTGCTAACGGGTGTGGACTTGCTTTTAGAGAAACAGCTTTGAATTTATTTCAGTTGGTGAGACAGATACAAGATTCTGGCCGCTGGTTTGATGCACAGTCAATAGATATGGACGGCAAAGGAGTGATATTCAGCTTGGACCCAGAAGCAGCAATGGGCTCTTGGAAAGGTTTTTTAGGTTAGAGGAAGAGTAAGACTTGGAGTGCCACTTCTGAGTCTGATGGAGGTGTGTTCATTCACAGAGCACATGCCAGTTGGCTAGTTAGGGTTTGAATTCTTGCATTGTGCTTTATGTTTTCCTCTATCTACATATTCATGAAAGTCCTGTAGGCCAGAAGAAATAGTTTAGTGGAATGGATGTGGCTGGCAGGCTGGGTGCTTGACATACCTCCTTCAGAAGATGAAGCTTCCATGATCTGGTCTGAGAGTTAGGACTGTTTTGGTAGTCCTTTGCACTTTAGCAACCAGGTTGTATTGTGTAGAAAACAGCCATTAGAAAAATTTAGAAGCCTTTAAGATTTCGGGGTGCAATGGGGGAAGCAAGAGACTGAAGCTGGAGTGTAAAACAGCTAGACATGAAATGTGTCTGTATCTCACAAAATGTAGATGAGTAGATGAAGGTGAGGAGAATGAATAAACAGCAGATGGAAATCATGCAGACTGGAGCAGGCCAGAAAAATAATCACTTTGTCATTGAGTGTGACTCCATGTATTTTTTTCCAAGACTCCCCACATCATGCCTTTGAGCATCTTCTCTAACCAGGTCGTGAAGAGCCTTGTGATGATGTCCATCCAGAACACACTTGTTTTTTGCAGTGCCCCCATTTGTTGGCCTGTTGGGAACATTTTTCTGATAAATAGTTTTACATTTTTTTGGCCTTACCATCCTCTGAGACTGAATAATTTATTTCCAACGGACCTGCTTTTTGTGTACTCAGACTTAGGTTGGCATGTGCCAAAATAACAATGATGTGCCAATGTCTCTTGGATTTGTTTATGGAGAAAGGGAAACACTGATTGTGTTGCTTTTTAAAATATATGTGGCAATATATTCACTGGTATATCTGAAACACAAGTGACCATTGCAATTCCATGTTAAGAGTTTCAAACTTGTAATTAAGTGAAATGAACTCATTTGTAGGTAATTTTGATAATGCTGGAAGATAAGGATAAGACAGGGTATTACATGACAAAAGAAGGTTCTTTAGTGATATGTTCTGTTACTTTGGATGGAGTTGGCTTCCTGGCAGAATTTCTTCTGTTTTTGAAAAGGGAGAGACAACTTGCTTACCTATTCTCTAGTGCTTCCTTTGATAAAGTATAAAATTACATTTTGTTTTGTTTTCACTTGGGAGTACAGAAATTGTGGTTTTATATCTTAAAATTATTGGAAACCTCTCTCTTAATGATTGTATCTGCACAGTTGCACATGTTTTCTATCATCGTGGAACACATATAATGCACAGTGTTAAGTTCTGTATTGGCAGTGTAACTACTATATCAGAATTAGTAATTTCCTCGTATGAAGGTGAGGAAAAAGAACAATTTTGAGTCAAGACCTAAAGTTCATTTAAGTGTTTCTTGAATTCTGAACACATAATTCCCTAGATTGAAAAAGCAAGTTTCTTAATATTTGTGTTTTGAAAAATACACAAAAATCTGGGGAACTTTCTATTTAATCTGAGTGGAAAATTTCCATAATAGTGATAAACCGTCAAACAGAACACAGAAATGTTCAGACTTTACATTTTCTGTACAAATACTTGATGAAAACCTGTTTATATAGACCATGCCTTCTGTAGATGAGATGTATAGAAGAGTTTAGAGCACCTGGAATGCAGAATACCTGGATCTATCCACAAAGTTGTTTCCAAAAGATTGAAGAATAGTGGTGGATGATGTCACATCAGGGAGTATGCCTAGAAAGGTATCACTTAAGGCTTGTCTACATGGAGAGATAACCCAAAGCATCTATGAACGAGTAGCTTCTCTAGAGTAGCTCTCTGAGAGGATTTTAAGAGTGCCTTTTTTAGTCCACTTTGAAAGTGGATTAAGCCAAACCCCAGAAAAGCTTATAGTAAGAATGCGTGTGGGGGAGTTTGGATGGAATAACTGTAGTACTTCACATTGACACATAGACAAACCTCTACAACAGTTTTGACCATTTCTAGAAGAACTTTCCTTTTGTGTCTGTGACAGCATACAGCTTCCAAAAACTTTTAAACTTGTATTTATGAATTAATAGAGAGACAAATGAAGCCTCTCAAAAATGATAGCATGTAACTTAATGGTTGGCATGACCAGTTAAGTGTGCTATCCAAACTTTGATTATAAATTTCTACCTCATACTTGATAGCAGAATACAGGGAAATCAATTAGACCTGCACAACTTCTGAGGTCATAAAACTTCTGTATTTTGGCACAGAACAGGCCAGACCTTTTTCAAATAAGCCTTTAAGGCTGAATCTGAATAACAAAGCAAAGCACGTCGTGAACAAAGTCAGAAACAGTAGTCTAATATATTTTAGCACCAGTCAAAGAAAAGTGTTGTTGCATGTTTAATGCTCAAAAAGAAGGTGGTGCACAGCAGTCTAACCAGAAGAACTGAAACTATGAACAGGATGCAATTCAATTTATCATCCTTGTCGCTATGATCCGAACAGGTCCTTCTAATATTAAAAACCATAATTTTGTAAGTGCTTCAAAAATAATATTTACCACTCTCATCGAAGCAGCCTTGTTAGGTAGATACATTATTCTAATGTGCAGTTTTGCATGTTCATAGTAAGATTAAATTGCTTTATAGTAAAACTCACATGTTCAAAAGCTTTCAACTGTACATACTATACTAAGGTTTAAAATATGATTCACAAACAGAAGATAGTATAATTCATTATGAATCCTTTTTAAAAAGTGGGTTAAATGCATTCTTCTCTGCATAAAAGAACTTACTTGTTAATCCAGTAACGCATTCCCATACTGTTCTCATGCTTTTCCTCTGCTTCAAATGGAGTATTTTTATCCCTTCCACAGCAGAGAACTCATGTGCCATTGAGGTTCAGCACAAAAAGAAAGTATTGTAGAGTTTCCCAATTGGACAACGTGTGTTTTTCATGTTATTTAGATTCTCAGCTCCTTGGGAAAAGTATAGGCCTTAGCTTGTATTGTTGTGTACTGTGTGAAAAATATTGGTGTGTCAGAAACGGGGAAACCTGCAGGTTTTGGTGTTTGCAGTGTGTGACCTGCCCTGGCCGAAGCACCCAGCAGCTCCCGAGAGGGCACTGCAGTGTGCCGAATGCGATGCGGGCGGCAGGGTCTGTCAGACTTCCTCCCGAAGAAGCCCCTCTGCTGCAGAGAGACGACAGTTCTTGCCTACTTTTTACATGGTAGAATATTTATCCTCTGGTTTCGTTTGCAAAATAGTTCTGCGAAATGTATCACTTGTATATAAGAGCCAGTCTTAGCAGTAGGACAGGAAAGGCTATTAATGACTGGGAAATTGTCAAAGAGCAAAGCTTAGTAGAGCCAAAATAGTACAGAAATTGATTCCACTCCTCCGCCAGTTTAGTCTGCACATATTATCTGAATGCAATGCTGTTCATAGTCAAAACAACATAGGCAGCTATAATAGATTAAAACTGCTTTTCGTCTTTTTCTTCTTGAAAGACCAAACTTTTCTCTTACTGTGTTTGTGACTTTGCTTCAAGAACATAGGGCTAGACTTTACGGTTTGTTTAGCTATGAAGGGATGACAGACTAGGGGGGTGGTAAGGGGAGCTTAGTTTTGGAATGTAAATACATGTAGAGCTCTTCTCCTTTTGTTTAGCATCTCTTTAAACTAAGACAAAAAAAATCAGTGAATGAATGAATAGCAGCATGGTGAAATACCTAAATGTTTGAGTTAAAATTTTTGGATGTTTGAAATCCTATTTGGATCCTTTTCCCAGATCGCAGTGCATTCATATGCACGCAGCAGGAAACTTCATGGAGATGCACATTTGGGCAGAAGGTCTTTGGCGGTGCCTTTTTCTTAACTTGTGTCTTTTCTTCTTTTGAAGAAAGTAATGGCTTAAGTCTGACTGAAGAACAATCTTTTTTGTATGTTCCTTATAAGAATTTACTTATGGTTCACAGATTTTACCCACCATCTATGTCTGCAGTCCTTTGGACTTAAAACAGCATATATCCCTCTGCAGACAACAGGAAACACCAAATTAAAGACTTAATGACATACTGCTGAAAGAAGACAAAAGGTGACAAATTATAAAACAGCCAGCTAAACTTTTAAAGAAAACATTGAAAAAAAATCCCACATTCAAACAGCTTGAAAAGGATAAGGATATTGTTACACTTGCAGACATGTTAATAGAAATAAGACTGAATCGTGCTGAATATAAACTTAAGCATTTAAAAAGAACTAACGGGTTTCAAAAAATGGAACAATGAAAAGAGGCTTCTGAGTTTAAAAAAATATATTACTACTCTGATATGTTTTAACCTTGCTGTTATTGGTGACTAAACCACAGACTCAATTTTTGTAATTGTGAAACCAGTCAACATCTGACTTCTACCCTTTAAAAATTATTAACCTCTGG
>NW_010310087.1:53419-113746 GCF_000700745.2 Antrostomus carolinensis | reverse complement strand
TGGCTGTGTGCTCCAGCTTGACAGCCTCTGGCTTGATTTACAATGGGTGGAGCATCCTTTGATCTCCTCTTCAGTTCTGGAGAGATGGTGGAAATGGAGTGAAATGAGTGAAAAAGAGAAGGGAGGGGGAAGTCTACAGATGAAAAAGCATGGTGGCAGACCTTTCCTTTGCAATCCCATAATTAATTTAATAATTTTAGTATTTAAAATCTTTGATGGTAGGCATTTTATCGTTTAGTATCCTTGATGCCATGAACTTAATTTTGGACTATAGCACTTAGTAACTTGACAGGAGGTGCTGCTTCTGGTTGGCAAGAGTGTGAACAATAGTTCAACTGGTAGTTCTGAGAACAGTTGTGTTGCATTTCCATTAGATGCTGTTCCCAGTTTACCTTAAGTTTACCTTAAGGGTTAACTACTCAGTAGCTTACTGATACAAGTCTGAAATCAGATCAGAAGGTATCTGTCAGTAACTTCACTGTAAATAGTCATCATGATGGGACTGTGATGAATCTTTTCATTCATATGCTCCTAAAATTATTTTTTTATATTTCTGTCACTGCCACTGGAATATTTAGAAATACACAGCACCGATTTGATTGATAAATGCTGTTGATGCATTGGGTTTTTTGGGCTTTGGAAAAAGAGGAGTGATTGCTTGGGGATTCCTAGTGCAATCAAATTGCATATTAAGAGAGAGATTCCACTTCTCATGAAAAGAAATGTCTAAATAGGAACATTTGCAGGCCTGTGTGAAGTGTAGTATTCATCTAACTCCATTTATGATGTTAAATTCCATTGCTCACCTAATATTCAAACAAGCCTATTCATTGTCTGTGTATGCCTCTATACACAAAATAAACTTGATTTATATATTTTTTCTTTTATATATGTGTGTATATATATATATATATAAAAAAAAAATATATATATATATATATAAACCAGCCATCTGCCAGTGGGCTGAGAATATTCTGACCAGTTTTACCTCCTTTTTAGATATTGTCTGCATCCATCTGTTGTTTGTGTTGTTAAATCTGCATTGAGCTTCTGTTTTGTATGTGCAGCATCTATTGCAATGGGTACAAGTCAACAGCTGCACATCGGGCAATGCAGTAAAACAAATTAAAGAACAACTGTGTTTGTGTCAAATGAGCTGCTGTCGTTGTGAATGTACAACACTGAGAAACATCATGGGATGAGGGGAATAGAGAAGACCCACCAAGTTATTTTATTTGGCATTGTTCTTGATAATATGAGAGGCCAGTTTTATTTCTCTGGTTTAAAACTGGACTGAAACATTTACCCCACCTCTTCCCATATGGAAAAAAGTTTGCCGTTGCAAAGGCACTGCATTTTGACTACTTCAGCAGTTAGAAACTTGCTTGATTTTTTAGTTGGACTTGCTTTTATAAAGTGTCAAAGTCCATTTTATGTTTGTCTTTTAATGCAGTGCTCCTCAAAAGTGTTTTAAAGCTGAAGTGCTACCTAGACTTTTTAAAAAAATACCTGAATAGTCAAACTCAAAGTATAGTCATTGCTTGATGGTCTGTCCTCTCGAGAGTATTATGCAGGCTAGTTTTGAAGAACTGAGCTGCCAGACTGTATTTATGTGCATCGTAGGAGAAATACAGATTTGTGAACTCTCTTGGGTTGGAGCTGAGTTGTAATAGATGTCTGTACAGCTTATCATACAGTGGGGCCCCAGTCTCTAGTGGGGTTTGTAAATTCTACCTTGATAAAAATAATAAAGGAAAATCTTCTTGAAAATATAATTTAGCCTCAGGGTGTTGCCTTTTGTCCATGTATACACACACACATATGCATACATATACATATATATATATATATATGTACACACACTCAGCTATTTGGTTATTAGTAGTTCAGCCAAAATTTTTGTTTAATACCTACAGAACCATTAATTCGTCATTTGAAATAGAGGAAATGTTCAAATTGAGAAATTTAATATACAAAAAGTGAAAAGCAAAGGTGAAGTATGGGAACTGCTTTTTTAAAAAAGAGTTTGTTTCTCTTATTCATATGACAAAAAATATTAATCAGAATATCCCCTGGTGATTTGCAGCATCTGGTAGAAATGGAACAACAGCAAAAGCCTGGAATATGATAATCTTGCAGAAGAAATGAGTAACCACAAGCAGTATTTAGCAAGTGAATTAAAATGTAGGCTCTCTTCTTGTTTAGTTCTGCCAGAAAGCAAAAACAAACAAGCAAAAAATAGGCAATCTTAGATAAATCTGAGTTTAGCTACAGTGAAGGAAGTTCCCTAATGATGAAGACTACCTTCTCACAGCAACAAGGAAAGGACCACTAATCCCTCGTGAGGGAGACAGTGAATGTAACTGAGTTGGGGTGGTCGGTTGGCATGGAGTGGACAGAAGGGAAAAGATATGCAGAGAAGGAGTACCAGGATTAGGGTTATTCCTTCTTTAGGACTTTCCACCTTTCCATTTGTGGTTGGAAGAAGATGAGAGCCAGCTGTTGGCTCACCTGGGTTTTTCAGGAGCTTCGGGCTCCTAAAATTAAACTTCATGGGCGTGGGTTGTTACATTTAGGTACTAGCAAATAGAAATAGTTCGTAGGTTCTGCTGAAAAACAAATAATAGTTACACCCAAAGCTAATTTTGTATTAAAGGAAAGTACATACTTACTGAGCAAGTTCAGGTACAATATTCCAACCATGCCAGCATAAAATTAGCTGTCCTTACAGCTATAGTTTCTCTTGATGCAAATATTATTTTAAACTTAGTTTACAGTCTGTGGAGAGTGCATGGTGGTTAGTCCTAAAAACTGTCCTGTGTTTATGCCCAGAAGCTGGCTGCCCAGTGTGTTACATCTGTGACTTCAAAAGCCAGTTTGCATGAGAGGGAAATGGCGGTTTTACTCCTGTGCCACTTCAGCCTTGGGTCTGAACTGCAAAGCTGCCAAAATTGCTAGTAATCAAGGTAGTGTGAATCTATGGTTTTCTTTATTTATTATTGAGAACACCAGCTACTCCAGAAATTAAGCAACACCCTCACTTACAGGCTATCAAACTATCATCAAATGGCATAAACTTTTAGTAAGATATGGTCAGAATTATCTTCTGCAGTGAAATCCCTACAGGCATCGAAGGAATGGTGCCGTGAAGAACAGACCTGCCACTGGCAATGCTCCAGCCCTGCAGATGTGAGGCAGAGGAGGTTCTGCAGGATTAGGGGAGTAGAGAATACTCTGTGTTCAGCCTGAAAACTCTACCCTGGTTTATAGTCCTAGGTTGCTCAATACGGGTAGAAGGTGGCAGAAACTAAGAATGTTTCATAAAATTGTGTAGGCAAAAAGTGAAAGCAAAAGGTGAAAAAAACAAAACAAAAGTTGAACCATGTTTGCAGTAATTTAGAAAGCAATCACAGTTCATCTTACGTACAAAAGGGTTTGTAACTTCTGAAAAATGCTTAAATCAATAAATAAAAATCAATGATCTTAAGACTAGCCCCATTAAAACTGTCCAATGTGTTTTGGGTGAATGATTTTTATGGCCAGTTTGCCATGTATGATGGCAAACTGACCATTTTTTTTAACGTCATTGAAACACAAGTCTCTGCGGTACACCGGACATTTTAAAGTGGTTTAGCACTGTTGCCTTGGCTACCACCACTATTCTGCATTGAGCCAGTGGGACTCTTCACCATTCCACTGAAGTTTTCTAACCACAGAAATGCAAAATAACAAAATCTATCCAAACGTCCATAGCTTACCCTACGCAATTCTTGAAATGGAGAACGCAGTTCCTCACTGCATTGTCTGATTTTTCTAGGTCCATGGGGTCATTGTTTGGTTTTGTGGTTTGTTTTGGTTGGGTTTTTTTGGTTTGTGGTTTTGTTGGGTTTTTTTTTTTCTCCTCCTGGTGTTAGTACTATGACACTCTAAATATAGCTAAATAAAAAACAAAACAAGCAACTCCCCCCTCCAAAAACCCTCCCGCACTTACTTTTGTTAACTAGGAAAGTCAAGGGCTTTAAACTTAGGAACTGTATTGTTTTCTAATTAGAGATCCCTAACCTAGCTTTGCACCAGGTTGCTTGCTCTCCTGTATGAGCCTGACTGCCTCTCCTTACAGTACCTTTTCCTTGTGATGACCCATTCATAGGGATGTTCAGTTTAGCTGCCCTTCCTCTGGAAGTTTGTATCCTGCTCCCTGACTGCTGCTTCTTGAAATTTCCCAGTTACACAGCTAGAGACATTAAGTAGCCATTTGTCACTTGGCTGGTGTCTCCTTCCTCTCTTTGCTCCCAGATGATATGTTTTCCTCTTGTGTTTTCACTCTTAATATGTTTGTGTAGCACTTATCAAAACAGATCCAAACAATGTGTTAAGTGTCAATGATAATCAAAGCCATGGTGCTTAAATCGCTTTGCAAAGGTTTGGGTTTCCTCAGTATTCTGGAGTGTATTTTGAAACAATTAGGTCTGCTTTTAGGAAAGAGATCCTTTGGTGTCTGAACAGTTTTTATTATTCCAGACTGAAAAATTCCAACAAAAGCAAGTTTTCTTGAGTGATTTAAATAGTTCTGGGGAATTACAATCTAGATTTTATTTTTTTTTTTGTATTCCAACTTTGCTATGAAATCATCTAAAAGATACTGTTACCACAACACTAATATGTAGTGTAATACACTTCAGACAATTTTTTTTTTTTAGTTTTATAGGCAGGTTTGTATTATTGTCATGTCTCTACCAGGCCACAGATTTCAATCAGGGTTTAGGAGGGGAGGAAAAAAAAGTCTTGTCGTGTAGTATATATGTTTTGCTGAAATCATTTGCAAATAGCTGCATCTGTTAGTTATTGGTGTTCTTGCTTAATACACAAGTTTAAAATAACTGCTTATACTTATGTGCTTCTGATTCTTTCCTTTGCAAAACAGATGAACCTCTGTATTCCAAGAATTGTTCCAAATCAAATTTTCTGGCAGTGCTCTTACTTTTAGTCATTGTATGAATTAAAATATGCTTTCCAGCTCTTGCCTAAGTTGTCAGAAAAAAGTCTCTATAGAATTAACATGCATACACTTTTTGCAATCTTTTCTTCTTCTCTTTTTTTTTAAGTAATGTTAAATTTACTTGAGCAACATCTCTTGTTTTGACTAGTGGAAGATCTAAAAATACACTACTGTATTGACTGAACTAATTACATTTCAGTTCTAGCCACTACCATCTGGATCTCTCTCTCTGGTTACATTTTCATTGCACAGATTGCACCCGAGTGATTAGCACCATGAGCGGGTTGTCCAAATTTTGTTCTGGGTGTTAGCAGCTCTGCTGACCCAGATGCAAGTTGCTGTGCCCTTCATCTTCCTCTGTGGATACTGTGTTCAGGGGGTCACCAGGTCAGCAGGGATATGGAGAAAGTGGGGAGGGTCCAGTGGCAAGCTGCCAGGATGGCTGGGGGCCACTTTCTTACCAAGAGAGGCTGCAAGGGGGCTGGGCTTCTCTAGTCTGGCAAAGAGAAGGCTAAAACACAGTTAAAATAGTTGCTTAATTGAGTAGTAATTAGAAAGGTAATGTAGTCAAACTATTCTCTGTAGGGCCTGTTGAAGTGATGTAAGCAGTAATAGCCTGACATTGTGGCTTGGGTGCCTCAAGCTGGACATCAGGGAAGAAAACTTCCAGGAGAGCATGTCTGCACTGGGACAGAGGGGTTGTGAAGTCTCTGGAGGTTTTCAAGACTCACGGAGATAAAGCCACAGCTAGCCTGCCTGGTGATGGCATTAGTCCAGGCTCCTGCCTGAAGTTATGCTAAGTGAGCTCCAGAGGTCCTGTTTCCCTTTGCTGGGGTTCCCTGATGCCTGTGAGCAGAACCTGGGCGGGGTCTGTGATTCCTACCAGGGAATTATAGGCAAAATTTTCTGCTCAAGGGGGGTGCTTTGACAGACCACAGGTGTCAGCCTTGGTAAAAAGCCATTGCATAGCTGAAATGTTCTCCCTCAACCTTTTCAACCCATGCATCACTTAAATTGAGAACTTCACGTGCCTCGCTAGAGTAGATCAGAGATACCTGAGTGGTATAGTTTAGCTGTGACAAATTGCAGGCCAAGGGGTACGCCACCTGAGATAAGCCTAGCTGAAGCTATCAAGTTGAGTTCACGTTGAAGGCCCTCCTGAGCTTGGGCGAAAGGTTCTATTCCACAGGTGGACATTAGGCATTAGTGCTTGCATGAAGTCTTAGAATAACCCTTGGCAATATTTGCACTTCTTTTTCTGTTCTTTCTGCTGTTGCTAAGGTCACTTTCACATAGTCTTTTCTGTCTCAGTGTTGTAAGTTACAGCTTTTTGCTGTTAGCAGAATGTCTTAGGGGTTAGCTTGTGGATGAAGCACTGAAACTAGAGAGAAAATGGGATGGCATGACCGTGTCCCCATCAGTGAAAAGCAAAGGTCTTTTATTTTCATGCCTAATGAGGAGTTAGGTAGCATTGCCTCTGAAAAGTCTATAGAAAGCTTTCAAAACATACAAAGTATTTAAATTGTACCAGCCCAAATCACAGAATTTGTTGTAGAAAGTGTTCAAAAAGCAGTATTTTAAGACCCAAGGTCTTGCAAACCACCAGTGTTAGCAAAAATGATGATGTTCTCCCAAGCAACTTGTAGAAAAAGGACTGATATAATGCCATTGTTCTTTATCTGTTTTATAACACAAACTAGTTCCTTCAAAGAGACCTCAGCCTACAAGCTTATCTAATCATTGCGTTTGGACAGTCATCTTTCCTCCTCTGAACTCTTGTTCTTTTAGACACCTGATTTTAGAGATTAGCATCTCATTCATGGATGCTGTTAAATCTAATGCTATATGCCAGCTCTGCTTTTGCGTACATCAATTTGGAGTCTTTAATACTAGTTGAGTGGCATTGTTACCCAAAGATGTGTTGCAAGTAGACCTCATGACCAGAATAGGCAGCATTTGAGTTAGTAAATTTTATGTAAACTTAGTCCAATTTATTCAACTCTGTTGACTGTCTTTGTTCATATGATACTGCAGTACAGATAATAAATGGTTGCATTCACTGCATAATTTTTTTTCCCTTGTGAACCAGCCAATAATTTAAGAATAAGCACATTTTAGGGGAGGCTGTCAACAGCAAATAAGGTATGAAGCAGTGCTGATCAGCTGGAAGCTATGTACTACAGTGAGGTATGAAAAATTTTCAAACAATTCCAGTGATGCATGGGTTGAAAAGGTTCATGGAGAAAGATGCACTTACATACTAGATTTAACGAGCCAGCTTGATTTTTTTTTTTTAATTTTCATTTTTTTCCCCGGCCCTGTTCTTTACCACTTTTTCCTCATTCCCAAGCTGCAAATTTGCATTCCCAATAGCTGTACTAACTCTGCTGTTGGAGGCAGAGAGTGGAGATGTCTTTGCTGTGAACAGAATCACTGAAGTTTTTCATCCTTTGGTGCACCTCCTTCACTTTTTGAGAGTGGTGTTTCTTCTAGAGTGGCTCCATGATCCCTTTCACAGTGCAGCCACACTACGTTGTCACAGAGAAAGGGTGGGGACTTCTTCCAGTTGGCTGCAGAAACTGGCAAGTGGGATACTTCCCAAGAAGTGTGAACTTGAGCTAGTTCTACTTCCACATTGCTACCTGCTTTCTATCCCATTATACTACCAAACTGTTTGCTAGTCAATACTATGTAAACATCTAATACCGTTTTCTTCTCCAGTTATTTTCCTTGTGTTTGCAAAGCAAGTCTAAAACTTTTTTTTTTTTTTTTACATGTATATAAGTCTGTTTTCTGTGTTTAGTCATTGGACCAAAGCAGCTTCTCTTCAACAGGGATCAAAAACAGTTTGTCAGTGATAGCATGAGGTTTATGACCTGCACCCTGGGGCATAATTAAACATGGAATTCAGCCCCTTTTTGCAGAATAACTTTGACACATCTGTTTTAAACAGTTTTAGTGCAGCAAGGAGATAGGTAGAAGTTTCTTTGGACAGTAGATTAGTTTCAGATGAGGTATAGGATCCCCTCAAATTCAGGTTCACATAAAAAGTACTCCAATGAGACAGCCACCCAAGAAAAGTGCATCGTCATCCATTGGATATGTGACCCCCCCCCCCCAAAAAAAAAAAAAAAACAAAAACCCTGTAGGCCTGCGGTGCAATAAAATAAGAAAGAGTAAACCAAAGATCTTGTCACAGCCCCAGAAGGAAATGTAGGGTAATCACCCAGAGAAGGTGAAGGAACATTGCTGAATTCTTTTGCACAATCCCTGTTCTTTCCCTGCTTTCTTTGCCAGAGCACCTCTGATCCAGTTTTATTCCATGTTCCCCTTCAGTATGTTCATGTTTTTACAGATATAGCACATTTTATGACACCCACTAAAGTTATCTGCTATGAAATTCGATTGTTTAAATACTTTGTCCTTTTGTTACCCTTTCCTAATGGATTGCCAATACATATTGCTTTCTCATCAGATGCTGATAGTCCCTTTAGTAGACTTTACTATTCTGTAAAATGGTGATGAACACACAATATGGCTTGTAGGTAGTGAAGTACAAAGCACTTTGCTCTCAAATAGAAAAATACAGTCTGTCTGTTTAATATTCACTAGGCTATTTAGCGCATGTTGCTGGTAGATACCTCTGAACAATCAGGCATTTTGTTACTGCATACATTTTAGAAAAAATATTTCACTAATTTTAAAGAACAGTTAAGATACGGTGGAGAGGTTTAGTGATATATGTGTAAATTAAGGCTGTATTTGTGAAGGCCTTATGAAGTCTTAATAAGAACTGTGTTTATTTGCATTAAAAGGTAGGAGACCTGGTCTGAATGGCTGAACACTGGGAGTTAGCAGGCTGGTGTAAATAAAGATTTACACATCATCATGCAGTTTAATTTTTATGTAAATTATTTCTAGTTCACATTTTACTGGTTAAATAATGTTCAGTTGTATGTTTTCTCAAAGTGGACTGAGAGTCTGAAAAATCTGATATTTAGGTTGTTTGTTGTAAAAACTTTGAGGTAGCTCAAGAAATGTCTCACTTTTTGCACAAACTGCAGAAATACAGTAGTTCTTGACAGATCTGAGTAAGGAAGTTGAAATGATCTAAAATTATGTTGAACAAACACAAGTATTTTTAAATTTAGTTGGAAGTATGTACAGTTTAAGTCACTGTAGGTGGTCTCAGTAAAGCTATTTCAGATGCAGAAAAGGGGTAGTGTTTTCATTCCCTTGTGTTATATGTACATTATTGTGGTTCAAGTTAAACTATTTCCAAAATAATTGAAACATGAGGAAGTTGGTTACTAGCAAAGTTAATTCAACCCACCTCCTGCTGTAAACCTTTTACTCTCTAGAGAGGATACATTTTGTTAAAAAAAAAAAAAAAAGTAAAAAAGAGAAGTGAAGTAGAAATGTGTTGTTCTATCATGTAATTGAGTAACTGACATCTTTTTATGATAATACATTTGGGTGGTCTGTTCTTCAAACACTTGATTTGTTAGGAAACATTACAATTTCCGCAAGTAATCTCCAAGTCCTAAATATTTTGAAAAAAATTTGCATTGCAGTATTTCATCAGTGCATTACTCACCAGTTAAACTCTCTAAACTGCTGTTGCTTGGCATTGGAGAGGGCTTCCAGGTTTTTTTCTATCAGCAAAAACTTCTGTAAATTTTAATATTGCTTGGCAGAGCATAGAGAATAAATACTAGAAAACCAAATGATTTAAGAGAAAATAAATGGAAAGACTTGAATCTCATTTTGCTTTTCCTTGGAAAGAGAAGTCTCTGCAGTTTACAAAACATAGAAAGTTTGAAATTGCCTTCAGCTGCTGTGTTTGTTTAGGTGTGGCGACCCTTTTGTATCCTTGTTGTAGTTTCCTCTCAATCAGCACAATTCTGATTGTCCCCACTGGACACTGTGGAGATTTAGAGGCTTGCTTGCTGCAATGAACCTCGATGATTTTGAGGTTAGGCATGCTGCCACTGAGTCTAGCATCGTTTTAACTGCCAGTGGTAATGAGCTGCTGAGTTTTTTCAGATTAAAAGAAAACCAGCTTGAATATATTTAAATATTATGCTAATGTACATAAACACTAATAGATTGAATAATGTTCCTGTAACCAAAGCAATCTACCCAAAGCCAGTTTTTCTAGAGTCAGCTGACTGTCAGGTTACTCATTCTGTGCACAAATGTTTAAACTTTAGGTACCACCAGGAAATAGCTAATGCCCTCGATACTTCCTGTAGTTTATAGTTGGTGAAGGTTCAATATTAAAATGTTTCTGTGACGCAGTTGGTGAAAACAGTCTATGATGATTTTTTGCAAGCCTAATTTGCAACACTGCTGCTTTACTTTTCTAAATTCATCAACAGCTGTAGAAACAATTTTTACAGAAGGAATATACTCATGGAAGCCCAACTAACCTTTTTAATAAATACAATAACAACAAAAATTTAAAAAGGGAGAAGCAAAAAATAAAACTAAAATCAAATTCTACCTCTTTGCTTAAAGATTTTAAAGAACAGCATTCTTCTCAGTTTATTTTTGATCTGGTTCCACTGCTATTAAGATACAGGTTTCATTATAAAACAAAAATGATTATTAGAGTTGACATAATCTGATGATTGAGTTATTAGTAAATTTATGACACTGTTAGATTTCCTTCTTTAATATATTCAGGAATCGTTATGCTATCATCCCCTTATTCCAAACAAGAGCAAAGGTGGGATATGAAATTAGAGCCCTTTGCTTCCCTCTCTTTTACTCAGTGCACGCTGCTGTAGCTGCAGCCACTCCATGTGGTGTGAGTAGTTAAATGCTGTGGCTGCATCCTCAGAATGGGGATTTGATCACTCGCACAGGAGGCCTGAGCTCACACAGTAGGTACAACATGACAAGAGCTCTTAGAAAGCTGTGGAGTGATTATGCATTTTGTTCACAGGTGGGAACTCTGCTCAAGAGAGGAGTCTCTCTAGGGAAATTTTTCAAAATCCTCTCTTGTCATGGCTCAGAGGTATGCTGATGCCTCCTGCTAATGCTCAAGTTTCTGCTGACTGTCTAGACAGTTTCCATTCGGTAACTCTGCTTTTGTTTCTTAGGATGCTCTGTCTGCAAAGACCATGCTCATCTCTGACAAGAACATTCTCTGCGGCTTAATTAAGTCAAAGTGATAAAAAACTGTAGAAGTAGATTTTCCCTATAAGATTTGTTTCGAATCCTTAGTCCTTGCCTTCGGCAAGTTGTTCATTGTTCTTGAAGTTAGGAATAAAGGTTTTGCTTTAAATAGAAAGATCAGACAGTGCACAGCTCCTGCCATTCACGGTAGTTTTGCCTGTTTGGAGAGGAAAAAATGCCAGTGCTGAAAATTCTATATTATTTCTTACTTCAGTGAGAACTTCAGTGTGTCCACTATGTATACATTTACCATTGTAGAGCCTGATTTATGATAACTGTTGAAACAAAAAACCACACAAACCCCCACAAAAAACTCAACCCCCTCTCCAAAATACTGCACACAATATTAATGATTCTTGGCAGATATCTCTGGAAGCTGATATTAAAGTAAATGCCGGCAGTTCGAGAAAATATAGTTCTCTATTGGAGATAGGAGAAAATGGAGAAATATTGATGCAAAGTTTTCGCTTTAGTCACTGCAAACTCTTAACTTCATTTTTCTAAAACCCTAGACTCATTGGACTCCTGATATGGATGCTGATTATAACTTCCTTTAAGAATGGTACCATCAATTTTCCTTTAAAAGTTATGTTTTTGACAATAGCAGATATATCTTCATAGCTTTGTTTCCTGGTACCAAGAGAAGAACGTGGTTTGTTGCAGCAAAAATGGGCCATCTTTCTTACTGTCTTCAACTTTAAAATATAGTTGCAACAACCAAAATGAAAATGGAGCCAAGTCAACCACAAGCTGCTTCAGAAGTTACCCCCCAAAACATTGGTTACTGGCCCTGAACTGCAATGACAGATCCAGCAGTGTCAGTGCTCCTCTTTATTTTCTGAGCAAGGTAAAATGCAATGCTGTAAACAACTGATGAAGACAGTTTAAACTAACCTTTTGTTTGAGTTGAAATGTACTGGAGCTTATATAATTAACTACTTTATCTTAACTCAAGTGAGTGTGTGTGTGTGTGGAATGACAGCAGAAACATCTGCAGAATGATAACTTTGTATACTGCTACAGCTGTTAAGCAAGAAGATATCTGATTCCCCTTGGATCCATTTATATCAGATTTGAAAAAGGAAGGCTCTTGTACCTACATCAAGTGCTGTGTAAGAGTTGGGATATGCCATGTTCAAGCATTATAACCTTGCATTCTTCAAAAGTTTTGTTAATCTTACTGAGATATCTTGGAGCTAGATAAAATAAAATCACTTGTACAAATCTAAGATCTCTGGTCCTGTTTTGGATCATTCATAGTAATTTTTTTATTATTATTATAAAAGTTATGTTATTACTGGTTTTATTATGTTTTAATTCCTTCATATGTTTTAATCATAATTCATGTAATCGCACCCAAAATGCTTCAAAAAATATTTTTTTTTCTTGCTATGCACTAGGGTTTGCTGTAATTATAGATGTATTATAAGATGATTTTTGAAACTTGATCACTCTCCTCTTTGGGGCACTTAAATTACTACTGCATAGAAATATTTATATTTGGATCAGATGATTTTCATGTTGCCATAGAAATGTCTAAATGTGGGTAGATGTGGCACTACACTGTGCCCCGTGCCTTTGAACTGTATGGGCAGTATTGCTTAATAAGCAGAGAGTGGCAAGGCTTTGCAACATGCTGAGTGGGAGCAATGGTCACTTTAGTGACCTGAAGGTGTAATAGTATGCGTAGCAGAGACTTGCAGTACTGCTACATGAAGTTTGATCTCTCACATTCAGTCAGCGCTTCTTTGGCTCTGTCAGAGTCGCTTCAATTGCTTGAGCCAGGGCAACAGCCCTCCAGTTGAGCCCTACTCAGCTTGTGAATGCATGAGTATGGTGAGGGTGTCTGTTAGATGGAGGGTCTGCAGAGATACTGTTGAGGGTAGGGGATTCACTGGTGACTAGAAATGTGTTCCAGCTGCAATGTCATGCTCTCCCTCCCTCTTACGACCTTCCAAAGTGAAATGGTGAACAAAAAACAGGAAACTGGGCCTCTTGTGCTCTTCGACCACGATGGCTTCGCATCTACAAGCTCACTGGTATGCTGCTCTGAAATTGGTTTGAGTTGTGCAACTTGCAGCACCTAGGTTAATCTGTAAGGAGGCAAGTGTACCAAACTGGCAAGTAGTCATGGGTTTCCTCAATGTGGGAAAATGAAAGGTGGTTGCAAACAAAACTTACTTACCTAGCTGGGTCTTAGCACTGCTCCTCCTTACAGACAAGCTACTCTCAAGGCTTCATCAGGAAATTTGCCTTTGTTGCTCAGAGAATCATGGAAAAAAAATATTTTTAGTTGGGGGAAGTATGTTCTGATCCATTGTAAAACTCCAACTGTGGACTAGTGCCTGAATACTGTTAAACACCATATATGAGACAGCACTGTACTGTCTCTCTTAAAGACTCATGTGTACCAAGGCATGCAGCAAAGGATTAAACAGACATGCAAGTAAATCTCTCCCATAAAAAAGAGATTGTGTTATATTGTATATGACCTGTAGCCCAAGACACTTTTATGAACTGCTTATCCACTGCCATCCCAACCCTACTCCCCTGTCTGGTACCAGCACTCATCATAAATCATCAGTGTTTCTCTCTTTCTCTTAATATCTTCCTGCTCTAATTGCATTCTATTTTTTTATAATCCTTAAATTAATATGAAGAAAAACATTTTTTTAAAAGTCTTTTTTTGCTGGGTTTTGCCTTTAGGTTATTCTTCGTCCAAGAGATTACCCTGATTTCAAGGATAGGGTAAGAAAACTGCTGCAAGAACCATCTGTCTGGACTTACTAAATGACCGAGAGGGTGTCTGTCTTGGTGATCTGCATTTAAATTGTATCATCTTATCCTCATTATCTTTTTGTGTAATTGTCTGGGGATTTTTCTGAAGGATTCCTTTAGCATAAATCACAATGTATGATTTCTGATACCTCATTTTTGTCTGTGTGGCTTAAACCAGAAATATATTAAATTTGGTCCTTAGAGTCCTCTTGGGTCATTCTTTTTTGTGCCTTTATGAATTAAATCCCTTTCTCCCTCTCCTCTTTTCTTTTTTTTATCCCTGGATTATTTGTCCACTGGAAAGAGCTATGCCTGGAACTTACAGAGGGTGTGTGTTCCCCAGGTTTTCAGAGTGTATTTGTCTTAACATATTAATGTGGTTTTTCTCATTTTATCTAATGATGGTGGCATTTTTAATCAGTTTTGAAGGAACATTCTGAAACAGCCTGTGAAATTTGAAAAATGCTCCAAAAGGAGCTGTCTGACTAGGTCTGAGATACTCATTAACAAACATCCATAAATTCATAATTGCAGACTGGCTTCCTTGTTTACCATTTTTCTTTCATAACGACAATGAGACATGACAGCTGGTCCCAGGGGATTACTGCACTTCTCGGCTGGTTGATGTCACTCTGCCTTTAGACCTGCGTCTTGCAGAGCAACCAGGGGACTCACTGATCTCCCACAAATGTGCTACCTGTCACGTCTTATTGTCTTAAAACAGACCCGTCTGATTACTGAAATGGAGAAATATTTGTGCGTAAGGGTTTAAACTCATCTTTAAAAGACTGCCTCTGCTTCTGTAACAGATCCAAAATTGAGATACGGTTTAAATTAAGAACATAGGGAAAATGTTTCCATTTTAAAGATTTTGTTTGTGAATCTGCATTCCTTTATTTTGGTGCTGGAAAAAAAAAAAACAAACCCTGTGACTTTCAAATAGATTGAGGTCTTCACCTCTAACATAAGGCTTCTCATTGCATGTTTGTTACTCAATTTCTGCTCAGAATTCTGCTGCTCAATTGGTAATTTTTCAAGGTGAAGTGAAAACCCGGTTCCAGACTTTCTCAAATTTAGCTAGTTTGCTGGAGAATTTGGTCAGAGTTTTGTATCCTGGTAAATACAATGGCTTTTCTGGCCTTTCTATTAACGTGCCTTTGTACATTTATTATGATTATTAAATAAATGCTCGTTTTGTTTTATAAATTCTTTGGACTGATCTGGATGTCCCCAGATACTTCTCACTTGGCTGCTGTATTCTGGATTCTGGACTGCATTTTAAACTGGTGTTTGGATCTGCTCAACTGTGCCGCTTAAACTCTAATTGTCATTTTTGGACTAAAAGAGCACACAGAATTTTTCCCCGAAGGTTTGGATGTGTTCATCCTTCAGCCTTAAAACTGTTAAGCTTGCAAACAATTTGAACTTGATTACTCTTCTGCAGAGCTGTGTCCTCCAAACAAAATTAATGGCAAAAATGCTTTTTTAATTTTTCTGGGAACAGAATTGGGCTCTTAGAACCTTTTTCAATGAGCTCATCTTTCCAAAATTCTCTCAGAACTGGTATTGCCAGTGTATTCACAATGATGGTTCAGCTTTTGGGCCACATGGCCAGTTTTCCCACCAGTATAGCTCTAGCAGCAAAGAGCAGTTTTATCCACCTACCCGTGACAATCCCAGGTGTGCCAGGAGACTCCTGTGTGGTGGCAGGGACACCCTTGACAGCCCAGCTTAGGAGATGCAGCTGGAGGCTTCCCATGCTAGAAGAGTTCAAAATCTCCTGTGTACAGAGCTGAATTCAGCTTGATCAGTGACTTGATGAACTCTTATTACTTGCCTGACTCAGAAGGAACATGCATCCTGCTCTGGCATACTGAGATTTGTCAAGTTTCTTGCTCTGAGAGTCATGAAATTGTGAGTCTTTGCATATTAATTGTCCTAATGCATTTGATCTTGGTGCTGCTTGCCATCTCAACGTCATGGTCCTGCTTGCTCTCTGTAACTCCCATCAGGCTGGACGTGGTTGTTCGGGCAATGGTTTAATTTCCTTGCCAGCTGTGTTGGTGCATGAGGCTGTGATACATGTGCAGCTGGGGAAGGCGTGCGTGACCCTCCAGGGCCCTGTGTTTGGGGACCCCACTGGGCCACAGTGCTCCACACCAAGCCCTGAGCACCCATCACATCCTTCCCTGCCTCGTGGCAGTCACGTCCCTTCTCTGTCCCTGCCTCCTGTCAGTCCAGGGGTGTTTGTAAATTCTGCCTGATCCTTCCACAAGTACCAGGTATATTTCCCTCCACCCCCCAAATATTAAATACTGGCTCACTGAAATAGAAGTAAAAACCCCCAAATCTTATCACTAGCACAGGAAGCAGTAACTTGGACTGGTTTCTGAATATTTGCCTTTATTGTTAGTTTAGTAATTAGTAAATAATCGGCAGTTAGTAAGATGATGCACACTAATCACCTTGGTTTGACACTTCACAAACTTCAGCCACTGTTTTTAAGGGAAGTATGCAACCTTTGTCTGGAACAGTGACATTGGGAGGCATTCCAGGCCCATCTTTAGTTACATGAAGCTGGCTTCTAAGACAAAAAAATGTAATTGCAGAAAGACACAAAATATCTCCATCATTACCAGTTTCATAAAGTACTTGAAAATAGTGAGAGGGAGCATATTGCAAATCTCTAAAAATAAATAATTTGTAAAGTCATAATCATTATAAAACAGATTTACTTGTGAAGACAGTATTACACGTTAAGGATAGTCTGTCACTTACAATGTGTAGTACATATGTGACTTGAAAAAACAAGCCAGTAAGAGCTATATTAATGATGAATTTTATTTCTGTTCTGTCATTTGAATGGATGTAAAATTGTGGAAATTAGGGAAGAGTTACAGTCTTTTTTAAAATATAATTTAATCCTGAAAACATTTTTTCAAAAGAAAACTTAGTTTTTGAAAACGTGAACCTTCTTGTATTTTCTGAAACAAAGGAGAAAAATCCCCTTCCATAGGTAATCTCTCATTTTGACCGCCCCACCAGTTATTGTTTTACTTTTTCTTTCATTTTTTTTTAACTTTAGGTTCTATTGATGGCTATATTGGAAAACTACTAAAATACTATCATTTTCCAGATAATGTACTTAACTTCTTGGCATATGTTCCTTCTTTCAAACCCCTCAGGATAATCTGCAGCTCCACAAAAACATGAGTCAAATACATTACAAATTTCCCTCAGAGAATCAACATCTTTTCCAGCTGTTTGGATAGTCTGTCTAAAACCTGACCAGACCTCTCATCTCCCAGTATTGTTTTGGGCTTTTATTTTTTGACTTTGATTTGTTCAATGTTATAATTTCTAAACTGAGCCAATAATTTCAGTCTCTTTGGTTTCCTTTACCATACTTACACTGGACAATAAAATGATCTATTATTCAAAGAAGATTGCATTGTTTTCAGCTATTTCTATTCACTAGTGCAAAATTTCCTACCCATGTCAACAAACCTCCTTTTAAAATCCTCCCTAGGCAGTTTCATATATTATTTATGGATTAAAATATCTCTCAACCATATTCCTAAATAGACTTCTACTTGTTTTGATTGGTTTCAGATAGGCGCACAGCAATTCTAGGTACCATATAAAGCTCTTGGTAGATGTTCTACTTTAAATATAGTTCTGGCAACTGGGTAAGTTGCTTTTTTTTTTTTTTTTTTTTTAAAAAAAAAAAAAAAAAAAAAAAGCATTTGTGATCATTCCAATTAATTCCTTGTGTATTTTGTCTGGCAAGGTAGTATAAATCTAATTGTAACAGCTTTAAAGATTGGCAATTTACCTAGTAAGGAGCCTAAGGTGGGAACTGGGCCTCAAAAGTTTTCCATCTCAATTATCAAAAATTAGCTTATCCCCTAGCCTGTCTACCCAGGACCACTTATTTTCTTCTAACCCTTAATAAACCATCATTGACTGCGGAGAAAGAGAATTATGTTAAGAGAATCCAGAGTTGGACCAGTTAATATCCGTGAACAACATGATCTCCTGCTCTATTTTTCATTTGTTGCCTGCAAGGGGAAGAAAGCAAAGGAGGTTATAACCATAGTAACACTATGTCCCAAATCTCACAATATATTAGATCATAGTTTTAAAGTGCTCTATTAAATGTGATAGCCAGCGATCAGGAAAATGTTTGTCATTTGAGTTGCCCAGGTCTCTCAACACAGGCACTGATGGTGTCTTTTTGTGCTCAATGATGGACATTAGCTGCTGGTTCCTCCTGAAGATGGGGAATAACAGTAACGACTCTTTGACGTTACTGGCCACAAACTGCTCTGGTGTTCAGCAAGCTGCGGGACAGTTTGTAGCTGTAGGACACCATGCTGCTCCACTGGAAGCCATGCTGAGGATCCTTTTCCTATGCCTGGCCCAGCTCTGAAGACCCTGGACCGTCCTGCTGGTGCTGGGTTGCTGTGGCTATGTGCCAACAAGCTTCAGTCTTTCCCTTCCCTCCTCCTCCTCCCTGTCTCTGGCTCCTGGCCCTCTTCTGCAGCTGGGCAGGGGGAGCTTGTCCAGCACCCCAGCTCCCTCTGCTCACCCTGCTTGCCTCCTTGCCCCAAACTTCCCCACTACAAGTTACCAACCATGTCTTAACCCATGCAGTTGCTCACCACCCCAGTTCCATCTGTAAGCTTAAAAAAAATTTAAAAAACAATTTAAAAAGCTTACTACTGATGTTGAAGATGATAGCCCAGATCATTCTAATTGAACTAAGTAAGCAAATAATTATTTGAGCAGTTATGCCAGCAGATTGTGGGGAGAGGAAACCTCTGGCATGCTGGGGAAAGGAACTGACACGTGGTGATGACAGCTGGGTTAAGGAATCAGTCGTCTTCTCACAGAGCTCAGCTGCCAGCAGCACGGTCACCACCCCATGCACAGTGCTGAGCTGCCTTCTGCAGCCCCTGGCCCCACAGCGTGCTCGCTGGCTGGGAAGGATGCTCTGTAGCTGCACACTGCTGCATGCAACTGCAGTTCACTGTGCTTGGAAGTTCAGCGGCTTCCAGTTTTTGACCGTTGTCTTTCAGAGATGTTTAAAGAGTTGGTACCTGGGCACTCACCTCCGAAACAAACAAACAAGCAAACAAACAAATCTCAAAAAAATCCACAAAAACTTATAAAGAAAAAGATCTAACAAACTATAATCTATCCCTTCCCTTGCCTCCCTTGTGTACACATAACCACATACACTTGTTTTTGCATCGTCTCTAGGTGACTCAGCAATACTTGGGAATGAGTTTGAGAACCTCTCAGATGACTCTCTGTAGTGCCCGTGTTCTCTGAATTGTCCTATACCATATTTTAAATGTACTGCAAGTTGAATTTTGTGTATGTGTGTAGTTTGAGTTGGAGACATGAAAGGAAAGGTCATTTTCTAAAAGAAAAGCTGTTTTGGGAGGAGTTTTTTGGATTGCTAGGAAGTCTGAGATGAGCACAGTCAGCAGGCCTGAACACAGTGAACGTTAATACTGCTGCTAAAATGTTATGTACAGATATCCTCATGACACGATTTGCGTGCATGTGGAATTATATGTGGATCTGATATAGTGGGTGTGTTTCTAAGATGTAATATATAATGGGTTTTGCGTGCAGTGAAAATTTGAATCTCCTTATCAATCTAGACACCTAAATTATGCCAGTGACTATTGTGTTAATTTAGGAGATCTAATAAAATTTTATTTAGTGCTATTCATGGGGGCATTAAGGCTTAACTATTATTTATGGTATTCTTTAAAAATAGCCTTGCCTTGGTGGTGTTTCAAAGAAGTATGAAAATCCTTAGGGCCCAACATCCTGCAGTGGGGAAACTTTGGTTAAGCTGGAGAGGTCACAGTATTGACCTGTTTGTTAGAAAGTGCACACTTGCTATTTGGTCAGACTTTGAACTTGGAAAATAAATACTGTGTTGAATGTTTTATAGAATAGGTATTCTCTGGCTCTTAGGGCTGTGAATAACTATTTCATAAAGGCTTTAGCATTTTCAACTCTGATTGTGGAAACTTTTTTGTTTTGTGAATCTAGCTGATTTACTGGGACATAAGTTAACATTGATCCTTCTCATTATAAAGACTGCATTTAGCTTCTGGCACTATGCAAAAGTCATTATTGTCACGTGTTCCTAATTTCTGAAAATTAATGTTTTGAAGATAAACATGGAAAGAAAAAACTCTGGACACTTCATTAACAGGAAAGTAGTTGAAGTTCTGCCATAAACGCTTATGAAAAACTATAATACTGTTTGGCTCCATGTAATTTCCTGGGGAATTCAGATCCTTGAATAAGTAATAGTAGTTTTATAATATTCTGTGACAGACAGAGCATGCTTGTTATGTAAACATAGTTGCTAAAGATACTAGGACAGATGTGTTTATTGAGCATAAAAGTGACTGAAGTCCTTTTGAATATTTTCTAATACACCTAATGCTTATGCCGAAAGTGCAGCATTTATCTGAATCTTTGGCCTTTGTTAAACCTTTTTGTCTTGAGTTCTTGGGTATATGTTTCTGAGCTGTGTCTTAAGTTTTAAGCTGCTTGCTTTAGAAAATCAGCCCTTAAACTTTTCTTAACGTATAACTGAATCTCATTTCTCACACAGAAGAACAATAATTTTAGGTGAGCATTGATCAAGACATTAAACACTTGAGGTGGTATGCTTCTTGTGGCATCTTAAAAGGAACTTGAATTCTCACATTTTTGGTGGGTGGTCCTTGTTTCTATGGAGCGTATGTGTGAAGCACATTCTGAAAGAAGTTGCTGGTGTAATGGCACTTGCCATGAGGAGCAAGAAGAAATAAAGCTTCAAGCACACAGTCAAACCACCAAAATTGTTGGTGTTATTCGAGCTCTTAATGAGTGATTGCCTCCCCTCATGTTAGGAGGATGGTGATGTTGTCTAAGAATCAATATAGGTCTTTGTTCTCCCCTATTCCTGCAACTTCTTCAGGTTGTAACTACAAGATAGTTGCTTATCTCTGTTTCTGTATTGTGGAGTTTCTTATTGCTGCAGTAGGATCTTGTGCTTGCTTTGTTTATGTAGGCACATCTTCCTGGCTAATGGCTATTATCTTTGCCAATTGTGTCTGACTGAAGACAAAGAAGCAATAAATCTATGTTTCTAGTACAAACTTCTTTTGATTCTTATAAGCTAGAAAGAAATGGATGAAACTTTAAACAATATTAATCTTGCAGATTATTAATATTTAGTATCAATGGCAGTCTATATTTTATCAGTCTTAACATAATACTTTCTTGTGTCAACTATTTTGTTGATGAGAATTTTTAATAGGTTAATTGGGCAACTAGTGAATCTTACCTAACAGTGTCACTGTGTACTCCAAGAATGCTGTGTCTGCAGCTTCTGTTGCAGACATGTAGCTGTAAAAGTGCTACTGGCAGAGATCTTTTCAGTTGGGATATTGCACCTACTGCACACTATTTCTTCTTCGATCTTGACTGCCATATTGGGGTACAGTGGTCAAGAAACTCAAGTTGCTTTGGTCTTGGATAAAGTTGAAAAAGTCCCTTCAATTAGTAGGTTGAAGCAGTTATTTGTTTAAAAAAAGAAAAAAAAAATTCTGTTGAAACTGAAATATGTTGTGAGAACCTCTCAGTTTTAATGGTACAGCTATTGAAAAGCTCAGTATTTTGTTTATTTTATATTGAAAAGATTATTCTAGTGTTCTGTGCAGTAAGGTGATATTCAAATAATAGTTGAAATGTTACATTTTGAAACCTAAAAAACCTAAAACTAGCAACTTTCAAACCAGATGGGAATGGTAATTTTGCAGCCAAGACCCACAATCTCAGTTTTTAAATTAACTGTTATAAAATTTCCAAATATTGGAACTAACTAAAAAAAAAAAAAATATTCTAGCTTCTGACAATACTACTGTGAGTCTTTTGATTTTCCTACAGTTGTACAGTAAATAAGACATGGTCATCATGAAGTAAAATATATTCAGTGATAGATATAATTTTGCTTTCCTCTCTGAATGCAAATGTGTCAATGTGACTGAAAATTTAATTACAGAAAATATGATAACAGAGTTCTCAAGTTCTGTACAGAAGCTCATTGTAGTCAGTTGATCAACTGAGAGCACAGAGTAAACTTTTTTTTTTTTCCTTCCTGTACAGTCCTTTTTAGCTTAGCACAGGGAGGAGATTAGAAATTTCAGATAAGTTAATTTAAGAGATTTGGGTTCTGGGGTACCAAAACAGTTACAAATGTAAATGTTTTCTCTATTCCCAGTATTTCATTCTTCAGACCTTAGAAAATCACAGCAAGGTTTTTTTACCGAATTTCCCAGTCGCTAAAACAGGCTTTTAGATTTTTGTCCCAGGAATGTGGTGAGAACTCTCATTAAAATATGTGATATAGTGTCATATTTGTCATGTCACAGCTGATGTTTTGCTTTAAAAAAAAATATCCTTTGTGAAATTATTTTTGAACATGGTTTCCTAAGAAAACAAAACTCATATGATGGTGCTTTCTGCATGTGTGTACCTGCCCGTGTACCCTACTTTTGACTCTTGTCCAACTTCAACATCTCTGAGTGCTCCCCTGAAAAACAAATTCACCCCGTGCTAGATACCAAAGAATCAGTGCAGGGCACAAATCTGTGTTTGAAAGAAAACCAAATATTACTTGTTCAGCTGCTTATGGAACCACTTGTTTCTTATGTAACATATGGGTTTAATTTGGTTTTTTTCCAAGTTGGGAAAGACTGTTCTTTTTAAACTGGTTCTTGCATGACTTTGTCTTGGTCCAGGCTAGGTTGTTTTGATGTGGAGTTGTGAGATGGCGGATTTACTTCTCATAGAGGTGTGCAAGCCAGGAGATATGACCTTGTTTTTGTATAGACTTTGTATGATTGCTGTTCCCAGTTTTCCTGTATGATGTGGCTTGAAAGTGTGGATGTTTGCCTGATGTTAGTGACCATATCAGCTGTTCGTTGGGTCTTTTGATTTAAAAGAGGTATTTTAGATTTTCTGTAATTTATTTCAGGATTTGCTAGTTGATGTTGTGAGCATGATTCTCTATTGTCTCCAGCATGACTGCCAGGCCACTGATATTTCCATCCTTGCAAACCCAGTTATCCAGCCATAGCTGCCTCCAAGCTTCAACTGAAAGCTGAACAGAGGAGAGGCACATTTCTCCTCTGAACTGTGTTTACCTTCCCCTTTTCAGTTCCACATATCCCCACATCAGTCCTGGGGAAGCAAAGGGAGATCTGCCGCTCTCTGGTTATCATCCCTAATTGCTACTTATTTGTCTCTTTTTATTTATATCGGTTTTACCCCAGACATCCCGGTCTTCTACCTCATAAGGTGGCAAGGGTAATATTCCCCCTGTGCCCCTGCCTTCCCCAGGGGTCTCTGTGGTGGCAGCCAGGCAGGCTGCAGGTATCCCCTCTGCACTCTTCTAATCTACATTTTGTAGCCTGTCTTTGCTGCAGCCAATGGACTTTCCTTAAAAAGGAAGTGCTTCTATCATTATGTGGATGTTCTTTTAATCTACTACATAAAATATAAAGGAATGATCTTTTGGAGTTAGGTTTTTAGCCCTCCCAAAAATAAATTGCCTGTCTTTGAAAAAACAAATAATATTTCTTTAATTAAAAATATATAGTTTTATACTTTGCTACACTGTCAGTGAAAAATCAGAGTAGGACATTCAGACTGCATTTAGTACTGTCCTGAAACTTCTATTCACTAAATTAACAAACAGTAGGTGTTCAAGCATTTATTTGATTTCTCTAAATTGAAATACCATGGAGTGCTAACTGATAGTATCTGTAAGGAGAGCTTAGAGAACATTTTTTTCTCATTCCTCACATCTGCAGTGCAGCAAAGGGCTCATCAGGTCCTGTGTCCCCAGGTGCACCATCTTTGTTTCTGCTCATTTCATTTGTAATCAGCTGACACAAATATTTACATAGCTTTTTGACTTATCAGTCACTTTCATAAAGAAATGGGTAAAGGTTTTTTAACAAAATTTTGCTGTTTGTTTGACTCTAACTTTGACGATGTGTTTCCAAGATACAGTTGTTCAGCAGAAAGTAAGCTCTTTCTCTTAAATGTGTGCTGCTTGCAGGCCAGGCTCTGGCTGCACGTTGTGCTTAGCGCCTTGATCTCAGGTTTGTTCTATTTGGTTTGGTTTTGTTAATTTTCCACCAGAAATAAAACACCAATGTTTTGTCTAGTAAGAAAAGTGCTATGAGCTTCTGCATGGAAAAGTATGTCTTGGGTTTTTTTATGCAGATAGGTTTTATGGATTATTTTGCCCTTTATCTACCATCTGTTGTTGACTCCTGTTCTTTCTGGAGGTTATTCCCCTCCAAACATCCCAAATATTTCCTCTTTCAGCAAATATGTTGTGCCGCAGTTTTTTTGTGTGACCCTGAAGAATCCAGTCTGTTGTTCTGTGTATTTGCCACTTGGATAAAAAATGTTTGAATAACAATGACTAGAATTTTGAAAAATAAGTATATTGCTTTAGACACCTGACCAATACATTCTCAGTGCCTAAAACCATCTGCTGAAAGTGTTTTTTGTTTTTCAATAGTAAAAATAAGATGTCCATGGAAGAAAGTGGAGTGTTGTGTATTCATTAACAAAAGGCAAGTTGCTGATCCCTGAACTAATTTCTGAGTTCCACAGAACTAAATGTAAAATAAGATCTTAATACGTCTAGTTTGTTTATTTAACTTAGAACATAAGCTACATATTTTGAAGGCAGACATATAAATTCGAAAAAGTAAGTGGTCAGCATGGCATGGAATAATTTGCGATTTTTATTTCCCTCCTTTTTGCATTCTATCATTTAAGTAGGTATATTTTTATGTGACATAGTATTAAGCATAGATTGACATAAGTATTTCAGACTATTTTAAGCAAAAAATGTAAATTTGAGAAGAAATCTGTAGTTAAAAAAACTAAGTTGACCGTTTCAATGTCAATTAATTCATTCCAATTCATTGTATTAAAACACAAAAACCAAAGGTTGTTTCTGATTAACATCTTCACATATTGATAGCTGTGACATAAGTTTAACTTTGACTTTATCAGCAGTGGCATGGATATTAAACCTTTCTCCCTGTTATATAAAGTATACTTTTTAATTCTTACATCTGGGATCTCTTTTTTGTCACAGCTGTATCCTTTACAGTATTGGTAGTAAAATAGTCATAATGAAGTATTGATTTGGATGAGGATTAGATAGGATATTGGGAGAAATACTTTACAAGCTGCAAAGGATGGAGAGTGACTTTTTACATGAGCACATAGTGTTGGGACAAGGGGAAACGGTTTTAAACTAAGATAAGAGAGATTTAGGTTAGATATTAGGAGGAAATGTTTCACCCAGAGGGTGGTCAGACACTGGCACAGGTTGCCCAGAGAAGCTGTGGATGCCCCATCCCTGGAGGCTCTCAAGGCCAGGTTGGATGGGGCCCTTGGCAGCGTGATCTAGTGGTTGGCAACCCTGTCCACAGCAGGGGGTTGGAATTAGATGCTCTTTAAGGTCCCTTCAAACCCAAACCATTCTATGATTCTGTGATTGTATTTCAAGAGCACAGAGGTTGAGTATGACTTCAGTTACTCTTAGCACTGGTGAGTGATCATATTGCTGGTTGAAGAGGCATAATTATGAGAGGAATAAGTCTTAAATTGTAATGGTGAAATATTTTTTATCAAATCAAAATAAACTACCATAAAGGAAGATTTTTTGGTGAAATTATGATGTTATCCTCTGATACCTGTGGCAATACATCTGACTGAACTGAACATGTTTAAATGTTAGTCTGCTGTCTTTATTAGAAGAGAGTGGGTTTCTCTGTGGAGCTTTGCAATTGATTTAAATTAAATTATGACTGTGATAACAAAATGTTTTGAGTGCTTTTAGGTCAGATGGATATGTGCCTTTGCACAATGGAAAGATGCAGAAAGCATTGTGCTCAAGTAACTGAGCTTCAAGCAGTCAAATTGGCATGAAAATTTCAAATATCAGGCAAAAGTTGGGGGAAAAGTTAGCTACCATCATTGTACAAAGCTGAACTCAGATGTTTGGTGTTTTTCTGGTGGCTAATGGGCACCTGTGAATCCCTCTTTGGGGAGCATGCAGGTGGGCGAGTGCCTGATGGGTTGGTCGTTCCTGCGGCTGGGCACAAGGTACTCCATGCCAAAGCAGGGGCTTTAACGAAGTACTGACAAAGTTTGCCAGAGGCATATAAACAGACCCATGAAAGATCAACCCTGGATGAGTAAAGACAAGTGATGTCAAGGAATACATGGAATCTGAATGGGTGTGTAATATTACAGGGTTTCCTCTTATTTTGAAGCTATGCTATGACTTTTTGAGTATTCAAATGTTTAAAAATAACAGTCCATAGAGCCTTACTACTCTTAAGAGATGCACATAGACAACTTTTTATGACCAACACTTAATTTGTTGGCACATTATCTTTTCAACTTGCTAGGTCTGTGTCTGCAATCACTAAGGACTGTTTGAGGGAACTTTCTGTTTTGTACAAAACGGAAGGTATGAAAACACAAAGGGCCAATCTGGGCTGACTACTAGTTGGTTTACATCCCCTGAGACCTTCCTGTGAACTCCATGTGGCAGGAACTTCTGCTGAAGTAGTACATGAGTAAAATCTCAAGTTACTACTTTTTGGATCCACCATTGTCTTCCTGACAGGGAAAGGCAAATAATGCCAAAAAGAGAAAAGTAAAAAAAAATAAATAATAATTAAAAAAAATTGCCCACACTACCATTTTCTTTTGTCCATATGTCTTCAGTCAGGTTTAGACAAGCTTAAACATCATTTATTTCCCCTCAAATTCACTCTTTTAGTGAGGCAGGCAGAGGCAAGCAAAGTTACTAAGTTGGAGGACTCGTAAAATGTCTTTGAAGTAAGATACCTTCTA
Source organism: Antrostomus carolinensis (assembly GCF_000700745.2). NCBI lineage: Eukaryota > Metazoa > Chordata > Aves > Caprimulgiformes > Caprimulgidae > Antrostomus > Antrostomus carolinensis. Next base: position 86,805 of record NW_010310087.1, on the reverse strand, counting down.
CTTTCTGAAAGAGTTTTATTTAAACAAATTCCTTTTACATAATGGAAAAATCAAGCAGTGATTAAAAAAACCAGGACCCATCTGGTCTCCCCTGCCTCAGAAAATCATTAAACAGTTCAGGGAGGTGAAATCAGTGGTGATTGTCCAGAAGTCAAGACCAGGCAGGTGCTGTGGGTGGCTTTTCTATTTGCTTTTCCTGTGAAAACTAGAGTGTTTCACTTAAACCAACAAAGGAATTTGCATTGATTCTTTTAGACAGCTGCTGCAGAAGATGTGTTGGAGAACAGTGTAGAATTTAGAGGCATTTGAGAAGATCACAAACATCTGACCGTTCTTCAGAGGTAGTAAAAATATTCAGATGGCAGAGATGTGGCACAAAGAGACCTGGAAGAAAATAAGTTTTTTCTGAGTGGTTTTCTTCATTTGAAGGGGAAAAAAATTCTCCGTGTGTTTCTGCTTATTTTTGCAAACCAGTGTGTTACTGTGCTAGCAGACTAGAAATCAAACATAAGCACAAGATAGGATTTACACAAATGGCTGCTCTTTATCAAAGTGATGCTGATCCTCAAATGACAGTCAGAGCTCTGAAGTCTTACAAGTTTTTCCTAAAACTTCCCATTAACTCTTTTCTTTCACTCTCTCCTGATAACAAGAGTTTGATATTTTATCAGTTGTGAAAAATAGTTCAAATTAAGCACAAAAGGCTTTCAGAAGGAACACCTTCATATTTAGTTTTTAATGTTTTCTCAGAGAAAACCCCAGTTTGTCCCTGTGGGAGCTACATAGTGTATGTCATATGTACAAGGATTTACAGTTAGTGTGATCACCAGTGTTAGGTGGAAGTGTGTACTGCTGGGGAACTGTCTCTGGCATTAGGTTTATGTGAGGGTTTATTCTTATCCTATAGGTTTTTTAGTCACAATGTAACATAAAGGTCAGTTAACACAATTTAATTTTCCTGAGGGTTTTCTAATTGCTACTTGTGACAGCTTAGAGGCCTGGTCCTGAAACAGACAAGCTTTTCTGCCTGAAGCTGACTTAATTAGGAAACCTTAATGCTTCTCCAGATCAGAATGCTGCTTTGGTTCCTTTAAAAGTATATCCAAATCTGACATCCTGGTCTTACTGTTTTTCTTGATTACGCTCATGTCATCAACATTTTATTAAATAATTTGTCTGGAAAGAGCTTCACTTGAGTACACAAATATGTATAATCATCAAATATATTGCATTGCATAATTTTGTTACATTTTATGATATTTGAGAATGAAATATTTTGCAAATATAACTCCTTCCATTAAAGAACAATAATGGCTTCTGATATTCCATTAGTTCTGCAGTTCAACCATATAAACCACAGCTATATTAAATTAACAGAGCACTTCCACTTAACACTTTCTATGCAAGGTAGGCAGTTGTTTTTGTAAGGTATTATGATATGTAAAGAGGTGTCTGCTCCAGTATTTTGCCTTAATAGTTAATTTCTTTGCATTTATAGGCTTAAACCAGACCCTTTATATTGCTTTAATGTATTTTTTGCATGTATTATAAACACACCCACACATGCATCAGTTCAACATTCCAGCAAGGCAGCTGATTTTAAAAAAATGTTGTTAAACAAGTTGAAACTGGTTGGCACATATCTGAAGAAAGAAATCAAATAAAACTGGCAACTAAAGAGAAAGGGAAGTTGATATTGGCACTTCATCACAGAGGTCTCTAGGTAAAACATATGCAAAAGCCCTTAAAATGTATTTCTACTTTGAAAAGTGACTATGTAAAAATGTCACCTTACTCAACAGATCTATTCCTTGTATATACTCAGTGTTGCATCTGCTTGCCCATGAAATAAAATACATAATTTTTTTTTGATTGCTTTTCCTGTTAACTCTACAGTATCAACACAAACCTGGCTTGCATTTTGACATTTGCACTACCAAAGGTCAGTCACTTGACACAGTTTGCAGAGGATCTTCGGTCCTTTGGTGGACAGACAGCAAGAAAAGATCATACTTAAGCTGTCAAATTCCAGCCTGAGTTTGAATTACTGGTACCGTAAACTTCATGTCTCCTCTTTTACCTTTTTAAATTTACATTATGCCAGTTCCTTTGACAGTATTGCTCAAAATAAAGTTTTAGCTTCAGTGGGCTAGTATTTGCTCATGACAGAGCACAGAAAATGACTTCTTGAAATTTAAGCTCATGATTGCAAACGGAGTAAATCTGATCTAAAGAGCATGGTATAGGAAGAAGGAGCCACTCAGCTATTTCTAGAATTACTTTCTGCATCAGGAAAATACTTTCAGGTACAACTGGTACAAGTATTGTTTATATTATGTAATTACTGGGGGGCGGGGTTTAAAGGTTTAATAATGAAAGTAAGTTTTCAGGCTTGTCCTTTTGCCTTGAATGTAAAGTTGCTCAGAATATTTTTTATTACTAATTATCATTTTTTAGGATTGGTTTTGTCAAGGTAAGGGATTTTTTTTCTCCTTTTATCATGATAGACACTTCATTAGACATGCTTAATCACCTACTTTTTACACCCTTGAACAGCTCTTGACGTAGTGTGGTTATTCATTTGTGCATCTACTTAACTTGTCTGAATGCTTACTTAAGTTTCTTACTCTTTGTAGATGTAAAGTAGCACTGTATGCAAATAAGTGAGAGGTATCTAACTATGTGTTAGTCAGCACTCTTAAAATCTAATTATCAGTGCCATTTGTAAATATAATTACCTGTCCTCCAGTCAACTGATGTTTCTTTTGCAACTTTTATTTCTTCTATCTGTCCTTGTATGGTAGTGCTTCCCTTTGGAACTATATGAAGGAAGACAAAAACATGTCCAGAACTGACAGAGACATGAAGAATTTCAAGCTGGACAACTAACAGAAGTGTTATTACAGAACTTTGATAAGCTCTGAAATTAAAATTGAGGTTCAAATGCTGCATTAATATCAACATTGCTATTTTCAGTCTTGATTAGGAAATGGGATGTTCCTAGAATTTTATGTTGCTTGATGTGAGTAAAAAAGGTGAAGATAGATGAATTAGGAGCTTTTGTTTTGAGTATTTTTTCACAAAGTAAAATTTCTGTAGTTTTAGGTTCTGTGGGCATTGACACATCAGATGGTGCAGTGCAAAAATGCTTCGGTGATGTTGCAGCTCCTGATGGGATCACAAAAGGGTTCAAAATTGCCAGGAAGATATTAGAAATTTATTTAAGAATTTATTTTGTGATATTCTAAAAAGCTAAATCTCAACCAGGATTACTATTTTTTTTTTGTAGTGTTGTAAATCTGTGAGTTGGGGTAGTGTGACAAATACTGTTCTTCATGTCTCTCTGTTTTTAGTCTTGTGACCCTGGAAACGTACCTAGTATTTGGCTTCTGGGGTGATTGTATGATCAGCTGAGCTAAAGAGCCATGCACTTCCACCAGGCTTGAGAAATGTGACAGTGAAGCAGTTGTATGCTCAGAAGAGGACATTGGCCTTAGCACGTTTTCTTTTTTAATTTAGTGAGATGTTCATAGTCAGCAGTTTGCTGTTGATTAAAGCCATCATTTCAGCTAATGGAAGGAGCCATCTACCTGGAGAACACTTTTGTCCTACTGCACTTTCCTCACAGCTCTAAGAGGGTTTTCTAGTTGACATGTGTGCACTGAAAGAGGCCCTTACATGTTCTTCTCTCCCTTTTCTACACTTGTGATATAATAGCAGTTTGTTTGTGAAACTAAACAACTGTGCTTTTTATAGGGCAGGCTAAGTATTTTGGGTTAAAGGTAGGGGTTATTCCTATACACAGCCTATAGTTGAAATTTGTTTTCTCACCTGGCTTTCTTTTTATGTGATGTAGACAGTACAGCAGGGAATTTGTGACAGTCTTTTTTTTTAAAAAATTTCTAACAAAAAACTAAAACTGGTGAAAATTTTCTAATCTGGTGCTTGTTACCATGGCAACCTAAAATATGGCTTTGTGCGTGTTTGTACTATAAGCTGACTTGAGATGCTAACGTTAGTGAAAGTATGTTAAATTACTTTGCTCCTATCCTTCCTGCAGTTTCTCCTCCAGCCTTTGCATACCTAACACTTACTTTTGGATAGTATCTGATTGTACCTCTGGGAAACAGGAGTGTTGCACGTATCCTTCAGCTCCAGTTTTTTGAATCCTCAGTGAATGGGTCTATGAGTTACCAGTTATGAGTCATTGTAGTGATTACATGAAATGCTGCCTGAAATGCCTCGTGTGTGTGATGCAGATTGTCACATCAGATGATCTAATGATCTCTCTAAACCTTAAATCCATGGATTGCAGTCTTAGTTGGCATGTCAATACTTTGGGGTTTTTAAGTATTAAATTCAGTAATATCAAAAGTATGACGTCATGTTTTGATACACTGGACTTTAACTGGTCTCAAAGAGAAAATGTCACATGCAGTTTTGGGGGGATTTTTTTTTTTTCATTGTAATGTGGGATCTGTCATGGCTATGCCAAAAATCTGTTGATGCAATTTCTGTTGCCAGTGCTTTGAATCAAGGAGGGGGGGGAAACTCAAAATAAAAACATATGTCATAGAATTTACGATTTAGATCTAAATGCTAGCTTCTCATGATGGCCATAGCCATTATCTGTCTGTAGAAAAAAATCTACACCCACCACCTCAAGTTATTATGACATACTTATTTTTCAGTCAAGGTCCGGTATTAGCAGATAAAGGGTTATTCTCTACTTTTCATGTCCACTTTTGAGCCATAGAAAGACACTTGGCAAAACAGTCCCCTGTAAAGACCAGAGAGTGATGATTATGTTCTTTCTGTTCATAATAAATGCATCATACTGTTTTTCTAGCTACTTTCAGCTCTTCAAAAACAGCCCAAACTGATGGCAATTAATTATCTTGAGCTGCACTAAAGTAATTCTATTAATAATTACTGCGGATCATTTTCTTCCAATCTGATATTTGGAAACAGTTTTCTAGTTTATACTGTTGCTTTGAGTAGAAATTGGCTTAATCAGAAAGACAGAAGAGTACTGTGTTGGGGTCCAAGTGCATAATAGCTTAAGTAAAGCCTGCAAAGGTCCAAAGTAATTGCCAGGTTGTTAAATTGGAAAGGATCCTTTGAATGTAAAAAAAAAAAAAAAATAAAAAAAATTAAGTATGTAGTACTCTGCAGGTCCTGAGAATATGCTCAGTTCTGAACTATTTATCTTTTCTATTAGCGATAGACTTGGGGTTTAATTTTTTGCTCTTTCTGATTTACTTCTGTCCATTCTATTCAACATCATAATCCCAAATACTTAGTTACCATTCAAGACTGACTCCAAAAGTGTCTGGAGAAAGTCGGTTATCCATTTAGATCTGATCCGTATTTCCATATGGTAGGGAGCCCAGATGATGTACTTACTAGTATACTTGTCAGTTTTTCCCCGGTAATGGGGATGCCTTTAGAATATATATGAACATTATCTAAACTAAATAAAGCTCAGAATCTTGAAAAGCAGCTGCTGGGAGTCAGCCCCTAATTCAAAGGAAATTCAAAATGTGATAGTAATATTCAGAGCTATAAGGACTTGTAGGCTAACACTGTTCTGTGTCCTGAATCTGCTTTTGATTTGATATGACAGGCAGGCAAACTTTCAGTATGTGAGCACTCTTGTGTATGCTAACTTGAGTTTCTGCAGCTTCCTTCACTCTGTTCCCAGTTGATTCCCTTGAAACCTTGGGAAATTTGTACCTTATTGCCAACTGTGTTCTTAAAATGCAGGTCTCCTTTCTCCCTTCTTGCCCCTAGTAGGGCTGCACACTACAGATTTTACATTTTGTACTTAAAATAAGTACACTTATTTTTATTGCTCACTTAAATAATATCCAGATAAATCTATCCCACCACTTTTGTTTTTTTTTCCTGGCATTGAGCAACAAATTTTGTATTTCTCATGTATTAAATGGCTTAGCATATAGACGTGAATTAGGAGTACTATTATAATTTCACTTTGAGACTTCAGCTTTAAAAACCCTACTCGTCCTTTGCAAGATACTATTCTTGGGAAGGACTGTGCTTATTACAGATATATTTAAGAAGCACACCAAATACCAGGAAGAGAATCACTATTGAATATAGACTTGGTCTTTTTAATATGGTACAGTGTTATATCTTCTTTCTTGCAATGTTTTAATTTAAATGAATTCATTATAATCTGAGATAAATATTGTGGCTGACTGCTACCTTCACCTCTGTTTCAGTATTCTGAAATATCACAAAATCATAGTAGCAAATTGCATTGAGGTTTGTAGTCCATATTGTATTGACTACTTTACCAGTATTGCCATAGTCAGACTTTGAACTTTTTCCTAGTTTTTCTTCTCATCAGATTCTTTACAGTTCAAATACCTTTTAATTTTTCTAAAATCTGAACAAGTGTCATGTCATACAAAAGTAGAGACTTAAATTTTTGGATGCCAGTTGTTTGGCTCCTGTTACTTTGTGCCAATTAGAGCAATTTTGCTTTTTTAATTATTATTAATTTTATTTACTTATTTTTTTTAACTGCTTATACCTAAGACTGAAAGTAAGTGGTAAACTTCTGGAAATTTTGCAAAAGATGCTCTGTTGTTATTAATGATAAAGTATAAATTATCTAGGTTCTCTTAAGCATTTTAGTTGATCTTGTTTAGAACTGTGCTTAGATTTACACCTTTGTCTTCATTATTGGGGCCAAGATGTTTGCAGTCACTATTTCTTTTAAAAAATGGTCTCTCCACCCTGTTCACCTCACTAGAATAATTTATATCTGATTACAGTATTGGAATAAGGTTGAACTTTTTTTTCCTGAACAGAGATGAGACATGTCTCGTTACTTTTATTTACTGGTAGTGTCTGAATTTTTTAGCTGACAAAATTAGTCAAGAGAACATGTTAAATGTAAAGAGGAAATAACTCTATGTAGAAGCCCAAGAAAGAAGAAAGAGATGACTAAAACTGAAGGGCGAAATTAACATGTGGTGAGCTTTTTAAGTAAGTAGAAATAACAATGTCATGAAAGTGAGTAATCCCTTTACAGGCTGTCCAAAAGATGTTGACAATATATGGAAATAACGGAAGAGTAGGAAGGATCAAATAGAAAGAATAATCTGGAACAAAATATGATGGGCTCTCTGGGACTTGTAAAGATAGATTTTAGATCCGTTAAATATAATTGCGAAGTATTAAAATGCAGATAAAACAGAAGTCCTAACTTGTGGGGAGTTAGGGGAAAAGGGATATAAAGACATCTGGCAAATAGCATAAAAAGGAAAACTTACTAAAAACTTGATTGAGGTTTTACTGGTTAATAATGGAAGGAGAGACGTACAAAAGGGTGACTTGCTTCACAGATGTACACATCCAAGAAAAAAACTTTCAAATTACTAAACAATATAGATAAGCAGACACAAAAGTTGGAAACAAGAAGGGAGATGAGCCATCTGCAGATGCTACATTAAGAATGATAACATGAGAAAAACTCTCAAAGAAAATGTTCCATAAGGTATGAACTTCTATTGGACTTGAGTCTTACAGGTGATCTGAGGATTATCTGTGGCTTTTCTGCAGTTAGTGTGTATGCTGTTACATCCCTCTGTGGATTCACCATTTTCTCATGAGGTTTGGATCTAGGCTGCATTCTTTTAGAAAGTGGGTCCATTAATGGGATTACAGTCCTCTACACACTTGTTCATTTTCATGTAACTTGGAGCTTTAATGTATTCAAGGCACGTCTTCTCTGCCAAATTACTAGGGGGACAGAGTCAGACAGATGAAGTCTCTTAGTGCATCAAGTCTCTTTTCTGCTGAAAGAGAAAGAGAGAGACAACTAATTTGCCTTAGATCTTTATGACAGAACCTTTTTTAAGTGTTCTGGGACTGGCATTTCAAAGTAACTATTGGTTGATTTAAATTGTGAAGTGAAGCCATGAGAAGGTTGGTTTATACACCCCAAGCTGCAGGTACACAGACCAAGTATAATTCTATGTTAGAAAGTAAAAAATGCATGAAACTATTTAGGAGCTATGATAAATTGTGTTTTGGTTGAGAATATCCGAATCTGTGACTGTCAGTGTTATAAAATACCAGTTTCTTAGACATCTAGGTTAAATTATTATTTACTTAAATGCTACAAGGAAGTGACTCTAGAAAATAAACTTAACAGCTTGTAGAATTTCCAGCAGAGATTGTGCATTTGAAAGTTAAGGTGAAACATGCAGAAATTTACTACTCTTATGCCGTGGGGTCATGCACCCATAATGAAGAAAAAATATTATGCAGGAGAGGAAGAGAGAAAGAAAGATGTAGATATTTCATTGTACTGGAGCAAATGTGCACAATAATGTAATTAATATAATGGAAAGACATAAAATATACCTTGTAAGTGAATAAAAGAACAGAATGGTGGAAGATCCACACCAAGAAGAAACGCAGTTGTTGGCAAAACAGATGTATATTTATGGTAAATACACTGGCAGTCAGGTAATTCTTGGATAGAATAAAAGGTAGGCAATTAAAACTAGTAGAACAGGAAGTACCTTACAAAGACGAACTAGAAAGCAATGTGAATAACTGCTCACTTAAATCTCCAGGAGCAAAAATTGGGCCAGTGTACTTTGAGCTAGTGCAGGATTGCATTCTTAATTCAATGGTCTAGACAGCTGGAGGCCTTTCTAGACTTCAGCCAATTAAACAAATTAAGTATGAGACATAGGATGCAAAGATTAAAGTTAATTATGAAAAAAAATGGATGAAGCAGATTGTATAGACAGAATTTCTTCATTGCATCTCATCTGCTGAGCCTCATAGTGTGGTTGTTACTTCCAGCAAGCTATTCTGTGGTTATTTTACTTAAGTGACACATCTAGTTTGATCTACCATCTGAAGGGTAACAGGCTGCCCTTCTCAAGTGTCTGGAAAGCACTGACTACATTGAAGGTGTGAAGCAGATGTGTGAATATTAGCTAGCCATGTGCAGAGTAGAATCGAACCTTGCATATATACTTTGTGTATTATTCTACAAAAGCACAAGTTTGTTTTCCTTCAGAGGAGCTCTCTTTCAGAAAATCTGCAAGGTATCTTTTCATCAGTTTTGCTCATTCCATAGGTGAGGTATGTATGGCAGAAGCTGAGAGAGCAAATTAACTTCTACCTCTAACTAGCACAAGAATATTGAGATGAGAGTAATTTAAGAAGAAGTGAGGGATTACAAAATAATATCCTAAAGCAATCCCTCTAAATATTCTAGAGCTTTAAATACTAGCTTTCTTGATCAGATGTGGCAGTGTCTTAAGATCTGATCCTATTATACAGTACTTTGTATATAGAGTTTTGTAAAGGGTATCTTCGTTTTTCCCGTCATTATTTGCCACATCAATGACTTTTGTTGTAAGTCTGAACAGTCAATTTTAATTGAAAGTTTAATTTAAAATATAATGTGGGATTGTCATTTAAATGAAATATAACAATTGGGGATTAACGTTAGATGAAAGGGAGTTTAAAGGGAAAGAATCTAACTGGATGTAATTCAAACATTTTAAAAAGAAAGAAGTTAATTAGGGACAACCAACGTGAATTTATGAGAAGGCCAGCCTGCTTGGGATGTTGAGATGGCAAACAAAGAAAATTGAGTGGATGTTTATTTTGACTTCCAAAAAGAATGTTAGAAATTAATCACATCCAATACCATTGGCTAAGGTAAGAAATCTTGTTGCCAATGTAATACGATTTGTTAAATAGAAAACTAGCTTAACGTTAAGCAAACCATAGCAATAGAATATAACAATTATTTTAATGGTCAGAAATTACTAGTGCTTACTGTAGGGAATGATTGTGGGTCATCTAACTTGTAAACATACAAAAGTTTCCATTATTGCATCACTGTGGTTGTGAATTCAGGAAATGAAAATGATATGATTTATAAAGTAAAGTTACTTGGCTGTGCTTTACTTCATGTGTTTGTTATAGCGTTCAGACAGACTTCTAGTACTGTTGATTCAGTAGACAAATCTGATTTCAAATGTTCCTTTCCGCAAAACATTCCCCCAGGGAGTTTGAAGAAGTTCTTTTCTCTTAGGGGAACTCTCCTGGCATCAAAGTCCAACAGGAATAGAGAGCTACAGGCTTGTTGCTGTCATAATCCTATCAACATGAGCTTTTTTCTTTTAAGATGGTCTGAGCAGTCTGTCACTGTATTTTGGAGGACTCGTTGACGCACAAAAGTAAATTGGCTGGCAGAAGCTCAATCAAAAGAAAAGAAAAAAAAATACTGGTTGTAGTTTAAGGAAAACTACCAGAAAATTTGGTGGAGTATTCATGAGCTATGAATCCTGCTAGATTCCTAGCTGTTGGCAATGATCAAGTAGCATCAATAGCCAAAAAAAACATTTTTCCATCTGCATTTTTGTAGGAGACTGAGAGTAGAGCACTGCTTAGTGCAGACTTCTTTTGTCTGCTTGTGATTAGATATTTGCAACATGCATTGTATTGAACTGTATTTTAACCCACCTTCCTAACTCAAAGTTGATAAGGAACATGGTAGCCTGCTTATTTAAGTGGCTCTATCTCCAGCAGCCCTTTTAATTTAATACAATAGATGAGTTTTTTCTTGTCATTGCATGACTCTGGAAACTGGGATGTGATAAAGAAAATGAACAAATATCCTGAGACTCATGGTAATATTGTAAGTTTATAATGCTTTTGGTGTTCTTGGAGTGGTATTTAAAATATTGACTTTGGCCTATGGAAGACCTGAAGGCTTGTAACTTGTCTAGGCAGTTTATACTAGCATTAAGCAATGGGAGACTGCCCCTATTTTTATCTCACCGAGTTTGTTGCTGGAATTAGAAAAGCTTGTAGAGATTTTGTGGACCTTGAATTTTTTTCCTACAACCACACTGAGAGTTATACACTATTAGCAATGCTGAACCTGTCTTCGTACTGAACCTGCAGAAAATTTCTACAGATTGAAAACTTTATCCATATTTACTCATATTCATAGTTTGTAATATGTTTATTTTGCAAATAAAGTTAAAGGTCTTAGCTTTAGTTCAGGCAGCTGTAAAAACAGATTTTATTTAAAGCATTGTTGTGAACTGCAGACAGAGCACTGTGGTTGAATGGAACCTCAGCTCAGATGGTTCATGCTTGTTACTTAAATGTACAATTAGTCTTGAAATACATGCCCAACAGGAAGTGTTTGAACATTCAAATAAATGTTACTCGCACTCGGATCAAAAATAACATGTATTCCCCAATACAACTTCTGGAAAACATGAAAAAACTAACAGCTGAAAATTGTAATCTTTTGCTGTGTTAGAGCTGAGATACATGGCTGTTATAGTTTCACTGGGCAAACCTCTGGCTAGCAGCCAACACAGCCGTTCACCCACATGTAGCTGTAAACAGTCCCAGCTTATGAGGACAGGTGACACTGCGCCTCCCTAACAGAAGCTCTGGCATTGAAGGAGGTGCATTAACAATGGATAAGTCATAGAAACGTAGAATGGTTTGGGTTAGAAGGGACCTTAAAGATTATCTGGTTCCAACCCCCCTGCCATGAGCAGGGACACCCCCCACTAGACCAGGTTGCCCAAAGAGCCTCATCCAACCTGGCCTTGAACACTTCCAGGGAGGGGGCATCCACAGCTTCTCTGGGCAACCTGTTCCAGTGTCTGACCAACCTCACAGGAAAGAATTTCTTCCTAATATCTAATTTAAACCTGCTCTCTTTCAGTTTAAAGCCATTTCCTCTTGTTCTATCACTACCTTCCCTTGTCCTAAGTCCCTCCCCAGCCTTCCTGTTGCCCCTTCAGGTTCTGGAAGGCTGTATAAGATCTCCCCGGAGCCTTCTCTTCTCCAGGCAGAACAGCCCCAACTCTCTCAGCCTGTCCTCATAGGAGAGGTGCTCCAGCCCTCCGGTCATCTTCGTGGCCCTTGTCTGGGCTTGCTTCAGTAGGTCCATGTCCTTCTTAAGTTGGGGGCCCCAGGACTGGACACAGTACTCCAGGCTGGGTCTCACAGGAGCAGAGCAGAAGGGGAGAATCACCTCCTTTGGTCTGCTAGCCACGCTTCTCTTGATGCAGCCCAGGATATGGTTGGCCTTCTGGGACGTGAGCATTCATTGAAGTCCTTTCAAAATCCATAATACATGCCAGCCAGGTCCTGTATCCATACACCCAGGTATGTTCCACAAGTCTTGTGAGATCTGGAAAGTCTTTTCACCCTTGTAACGTAGAGTCAGTCTGCAGGCCCTGAAAAAGGTATGTGCTAGAGAAAAGCTTGCCTGTGTCCCAACTTGAATAGCCTCAGTCACAGTGTTTCGCCCAGTATACTCTGAATTTGCTAAAGCAGAATTGTAGATGTAGCAAACAAGAAACAGTTTAACTATATTATGTCAAATGATCTAGGTATCCTGGCTGGTGTAGAGAAATTGCAGCTTTGTTAGACCTTCATTATGTAAAGGCTTGCAGCTTAAGTAGAAGAGTTATAAGATGTGGATAGGTTACGCTTAAAGGGTACAGGCTTGTTTGTGGTGGTATTTAATCTGCTCACTGCTCATAGTCAAATAGAATTTTGCTTATTGCTTCTACTCTTGGCAATAAATTAAATATTGAAATCAACAACTTGTTACTACTTATATCTCTCATGAGCAGCTATCTAAGTGACAAGCAGACATTGCTTCTGGGTGAGAGTGGGAGGACGGAAAATAGCTCACTGTTGCACTATGTAGAAAAGGAATTCAAAAGAGATTTGAAGGTCTACTATATGCCAGCAACACTACACCCCCACCCCCCCTTCCTTTTAACAGAGAGGTTAGTTAGAAAATGAAGAATACCACTTAAGCATATTATTTCACTTGATGTGCAATTTTGGTAAGATGAAATGTGGCACAGTCAAAGTGAGATAAGGTTTGTAACATTGGCAATTCTGTCTTCTCCTTGATGCTTCAGTTTTGCCTTAAGACAGCAGACTTCCTTGGACAATGATGACAGCAAGGCTTACACTGAATACCAAAGACTGTAACTGCCATTCCTAATTCAGCTAAAGAAAGCATTGTCTTTGTAGGTCCGAATACTTTCCAGTGGTTTTTGTCCTCATTTTTCACAGATCTCAAGTGAGCTTTTTAGAGTCAAGTGTTAGAGTATCTGATTTGAGATACAGCAAAATCCCTTGCTATTAGTTAAGATCAGATGCTATGTCTCTTAATCAAATAAAACATTCAGAAATTACTGTACTGTCATCTGTAAGTAAATACATGGAAGATTTTGAATAGAAGGGGATCTTCAATGTGATGGGTGAGGGAGTTAAATACAGAAATAATTTCCCATACTCCAGTAAGTGCTTGGGGAAAAAAACAAAACAAAACAAAAACCAGTTTGCAATGGAATATGAACTTGCTGCATATTCCATTTGTGCTCATTTGTGGTAGTAGTCAATGCCCACTTAGCCTTCAGCAAACACAGTAATTTGTATGAGCTTAGTTCTCAGAGGATGTAAACTATCTTGAATTTGTCATGGGCCAGAGTAAATGCATGAATTGTCGGCATGATGCTCAGATGTATAGTAACTCTTTGTTCCACAGTGACTTATCCCTATGTTGAAACTCCTGCAATTTTTAAAACTAGACTAGATACCTTGCTTAAAATTTGGTTCTAGTTCAAACAATAATAGCTGAGATTTGTACAGAAACTATGTGGATTGTCTGTAAGACCAGAAATTGTCATAACTGACGTAACTGTCAGTCTGTCAAATTAATGATTGACATAACTGTCCTTTCTAGCTCAGTTACTTTTCCTACAGAAAGGATTTTAAGGCCAAGTCTAGTTAACATTCTAAGCTGAAGTTTTTAACATTATTTTACTGTCAACGATACAAGATTTAGATTTACCCCACATGTTTACATTATAAATCCTCTTTCTCTGAGTATTAATTAGTAAATGTGATTCTTCACAAACATAGTGGTAGACACTAGAAAAAGCAACCAATTCACTTGTAAGAAATTGATTTCTGCATGATTACACATCCCAGTGTTTTCTACCCTGAAGCAACAGAAATTTTTAAATTGAAATTGAAGCAGTAAATCTTTCCTTAGAAAGATGCACACTATACCATGTGCATCATTACTGAAACCATTTTACTTTGAAGCACGAAGGAACACTATATTTTTATTTACTATTATGAAGGAAGCCCTTTGATTACAGGGGAAAAAAGCTGACAAATACAAAAATATGACTGTGATTTGGGCAAAGTTCCAGAGACGGGAGAGAGTGATGCTTTTATCTTCAGAGGGTCTTTGACTGCTGCATTTATTCCATTAATAGCTCCAGTATGGCTAATGTCATACTTTGTGTATTTGCCTGTGTGTCTGGCCTTTGTATAAACTACAGGGGAAAGTATTTTGATGTTTAACCCTGCTTGGAAATATGGTGGAATAATATGCTGTCTCTTATTTCCCTGGATTTTGTGGAACACCATGGTAAATTTCAGTTTTTTCAAACTTATGTTGTTCCCAATTTGAATATGAAACCCACTTCATTAAGAATATAATTGAACAAAAGTCATTGCAAGTTATGTATTCTTATCAGTAGTTTCAGCTATGCTTTCAACTATTTAAAACGCTGCAGTGAAATTATTTGACCAGACAAATTTGAACTGTGCTAGCCAGTCTGAAGGAAAGGTCAGATCCTGTCCATATATAGAAGGAACCGAGGCATGAAAGCACACAACTGTGAGCTTCAGTAAAGCCTATGTGCTTTGTGATCAAACCCACAATCTACACATGCACTCATTCTATTCTCATTCAGTATTTATTATTAGGTATAGATTTGCCTGTTGAACGCACAGATGTAATAAGCAAATGCACTATACTTCATATTCAGCTGTTTCCTGTCTTAATTTCTGCCAAGTAGATGAGTGGAGAATGTCTGTGGAGATATATATATAGAGAGATAGATACATACATATATATGTGTGTATATATATATTTATATATAAATATATGGGTTTAATGCTGAATAAAATCATAATGACTTGTAAATTAATTTTAAAAACCAGGTGAAGAAAAAATCTGTCAGCTAAAATTATTTTACATTGTATACTTTAGTTGAAGTGAAAGGATTCCTTCTACACACACTAATTTATGTGTACAGGAGGAGGATAAATCACGGGACCTGGAACTTACATGTCATTGGCCATGCCAGGATTTTGGAATGCTCTGCAGATGTTAATGTGAAAATATAGCCTACCTAACCTTGCCTTCCAAAAACAAAGATAAATGAGATCACTGTGTAACTCAATGAACTTCAGTCTGATCTCATTGCGTTGATTTTTAGCCGGATGCTTCATGGTGATACAAAGGCTTTGGAAAGAACATTGCTGAAACATGCCACTGTGTCTTTCCAGTATGTGAAAAGCTATTCTGTTTAGCTGAAGATTGTACATTTAGGTTTTTATTACACCGTACCATTTTTGGCAAAGGTGTTTTCTTCACAAGTTCTAATAACAAGTTTCTTTATAAGGCTTTGAGTTTTCAAATAATTTGATGAATGTATTTCCTGCTTCTGAAAGGTCAGTTAAAAGAAGTGTAGTCTACACGTTACAGACAGCGAAATACAGTTTCCAGTTGCCTTTGGTGGGAATAGGATAACCAAGCAAAATTAACTCATCCAAACCGCTTCACAGTGGCACAAGGGTTAGATCTACAGAACTAATAAACGGTCTTTTAAAATACGAGTACTTATTATTTCCATATCCTGAAGGATGCTTCTGAAAAATCAAGGTGGTAATTTCCTAATGATTCCTAACTGAGCTTTTTAATTAAAAAATGTATTTTGCAGTATAATAGGATCTTGTTTTGTGCAGGTATTTCTTTATGGTGTGATTTGGAAAAGTCATTCTGAAGAGAAAAAATTCTTGTAATTCACAAAATCTGTGATGTGAAACTGTGCTGAAAAAGCCATATGGAAATTACAGGAATAGGTTAAAAAACATGGAAATATGTGAGGGAAAAGGTATGGATTCTTAACACCATTTTAAGACTATATGATAAGAACAGTTTTGCTCAACCTCTTACGTCCACTGGAGCTAATGTTTTGGTCAATGTGTTTTTTGTTTTGAGTTAAATCATCCTGTTATTGAAACACTTCTGTACAATAGAAAGGACATACATTCCTGGTTGCTGTTACTTTTGGAATGTTAATGGGACTTTTTATTTCCTTCTGTCAGTGCATAAGATTAATGTACAAAAAATTCAATAATATCAGAGATCCATCAATCCATCAATACTTACCTCCGTGCCACCCTCACTATCCCTGAACAGCTCTATCAGCCATGGATTTTCAGTTTTTATGCCCGTGCACCAAGAAAAACTAGAAAAAAATTGGAAGCAAGGGTGCATAATGGTCAAGGAATGTGGTGAGCAATCCTGCGCTTCGGTCTTGTGATGATACCTCCTTCAAAGCAAGCCTTTTGGCCCACACTTACTGCTTCCTGAGATCCTAAGTAAAATCACATGGCTTTTTTTTCTTATACCTTAATGTTTATAATGTGTTTGATCCTCAAGCTTGTTTTTGGTGAAAACAAGGTAAGATTTAGTCTGGATTATTACATAATGCTTTACATAAATTCTGTTTACTTCTGTTATCCATAATGTGAAAATAATCTTCCCATGTCTGACCCAGGGCTGATTGCTAAGAAACCCTGTAGCACTCTGTAAATTTAAAACATTTTGTTTTGTTTTCCTTTTTTTATATACCCAAAGTGAGAGGAAAAACAACCAGGAAGTTTGGGAGGTCTGAACTTTGCTGGCTGCCGAGGGTGTGTTGTGTGCATGAGTTCCTTCACTTTGGTTTGTAGCTCAGCTGTGGATGTCTTTTGGTAGCTTTGAGTGATGTTTAAACTATTCATGGCCTTTCACACTATGCTGAATATCCTGCACTCAGAAAGCCTCTGAAAGTCAAGTCCAATAAGCCACTATCCAGAGTACAAGGGTAGAGCACATACTAATATTGTTTTTAACCAAAGTAACATTAATAATATAAAGCAGATTGGTTATATGATAGAAACCCAGAAGCTGCCATGCTAATCGTGTAGCAGCCTAATTACTAGTGCTTTATACCTGAGGAATATTTCCTCCTTCCCTGCAAAAGCACTCATAAATGAACTGCACCCTATCACAGTATTGCTGCTTTTGGCTCAACCTTTCAGTCATCCCCTGAAGCGGAGAGATTTTTATACTTCTTGATGTTTTAACCTCCCAGTTCTTTTGGAATTTTTATAATTAGTCTGTGTTGGTAGAAATCTGTGGTTGGCTTCCATGGATTAATATTTTCACTAATGATTTTTAATCTCTTTTTAATTTTTATTTCATGACATCATGTAGTTGGTTTTCTCCCTTATTTAAAAAGAAAAATACAGACCTTTAAGGCCATTCCTTTCCTTCAGGTTTTACCTTATTTTTCCTCTTAAAATTTTGTAAACCAAATTAACAAATTCTGATTCCCAGCTGTTTCATTATACTGATGTTTGTCTTAATTTACATTAGAGCATGCTAGGACTATAATCCTACAGGGACATTTGCTATGAGGTGTTGTTTTTGTTAAGTTTTTGCTCTTTTAAAAGAATTATGTTTTATTGTTAGTCAAAACTGTACTCCCCTCCTACCATCTAGCATAATCTTCTTGTTTAGAAATAATTGGTCATTTTGAATCTGATTTTATAAGGGTTGCTTTTAATTTATATTCAAATACTACACAGAAAATTTTAGTTGTGTTTTCTTGTTTATGGGAGCTGGTGTCTGATGCAGCTGAGTAACAGGACTTGCCCATATTCCACAGTGTTTTCCTCTCAGACTGTGTTTTGTGTGTTACCACATCCAAAGACTTCCTATCATCTCAGATACTTTAGAATCACTTCCTGTATTTAGAAAGTACATAGGGTTTTTTATATTTATAGAAGCATCTCATCATGGACGTGCATTGTGGCAAAGATTACTTTTGATTATTGAAAGGATTTTCAAAATAATTCTAAATTTTGGAAGATTATTAACACTCACATTTTATGAATATATGTACAATATGGGTGTTTTGATTTGCAAAACAATGTAATGTGTTTTACATTTAATTAGGGGGTTTTATTTTAAGTCTTTTGTCAATCAAAATTTAGAGCATCTTTCTTAATTTTGTAACATTCTTACTAATTTGCATTAATCTCATTTCATTTTCCCCACACCTTGTTTGTATTCCTATTCTATGTTAATATAGGCGTTTTCCATAGGTGAGCAACAAAGGTACACAGAGTTGCTAATAGAAGCAGCGTGAGTATGCAGAGTGACAGCAGGGTTCACAAAGTCATCTGTACATTGGCTTCACTAGTCAGTTCATTATTCTGATTAGCATTACATTCCAGTTGATATATAGAAGACATAAGTATGATGCATAAGTTTAAATGGCATAAAGTTAATTGTATTTCAGATAAAAGCTTTTATTTGGAAGTGCAAAACTAGAAATGCTGCTCACATGAAGAGTGTAAGAGCTGCTCCACTGGGTCACACCAACGGCTCAGGCTCCCTTTATGCCAGTGTAAGAACGTGTAAGGTATACAGCGATGCTTCACCCGTTATCCTCTCCCAGTTTCCAGTACTCTTTAGGGATTTCATAAATGTGTGGGTTGCATTCATACCTTTCTACCTAAAAGAATGCTTCTTCCATTAATTTCTCAGGTTAATTGATGAATGTATATGTACTTCTGGCATCCATAGCATTCTGTGGTGGTGAGTTTCACAGTCTGGTTGTACTGTGTAGAGGGGAAATATACTCCCTTTAAAGGGCCCATATTCATCAGTAGATAGATGGTTTCACCAAGGGAAATGTAGACACTGAGAGTATTAGCTAGGGAAAAAAATTCCAACATGCACTCTCATTTAACTAGATCAGTCTGATGTGGTTGTATTTGGTTTTAGATGTCTCATTTTCTTTCAGTGAGCTTTGTCCACTTGTGACATACTGTGTACAGCTTGTGTAAGAGGAAACAGATGTGGTGAAAAACACTGAAGAAGTTGCTCTCCATAAATTGTATTTTAAAGTACTTTTTCTCCTAATAAAATGTTTAGTAATTCCAGTTACAAATAAGAATCAAGAAATAATGCTAGGCACCAAACACTCATCATATTACATTTTTGGCAGATGGAAGTGGAGCAAAGGCTCAAGTATGTGGGCTATCCTAAAATTGGCAATTTAGTAGGAATATTACAAACATTCCAGGTGTCTTCTGATACAACAGTGTATGACGTCATTTATTCATCTATACATATGTGTAAGTTGGTATTATGTATAATATGACATTTGGGGGTGAAAAAGGGGATTGTAGGAGGGAGAGAATTTTCCCTCTTGGCTCCATGAGAAGCTGTTTTTATGTGGACAGAAGTGCATTTGTGTATGAAGGAGAAAAACACTCTCCTTCCTAAAGTAAAGTAATAGTCTTATGTTTTTTAATATATAGACAAATGTGTAGCAAAGTATCTAAGAACATGTATACAATAGCTATGTTAATATTGTTTTTAAGGGGGAAGTGTTCTCACCTCTATACACCCTTTCAACCTGCTGCAATTTCATCTGATTACAGAATCATCCTGATACTGTGTCAAGCATAGGTGATTATTGGTGGATGATTTTGGGTGGTCATTATCACCACATTGAGAAGAGGTTTTATCTTCCATAGAAATGTCCTCTCTGGCTTCTGATTATTCAACAAATTATTTTGAGAAATAGTTTTGCTTTTTTGGAACCTGTACTATGGTTCTGCTCTGCGTGCGTGGCTTCCAGGAGTATGCGAGATAGGATCTTGGTGGTATGTGGGAGAGAGGGCTTACGCTTCAGGCACATTTCTCTCTGTAGGTTTCTGTTTGTCTACTAATCTTCTGCATCAACAGCAAATGACAGTGACCAGTTATACTCAAGTCCTGCGTGGACCTGTGTCTAAGCAGGTTTTGTATAATCTTTTTTTTTAATTGTAATTGTTGGTCTTACATTATTGATTGGTCGCATGTAGGATGGTGTGGTCTCCCTTTTAAGCATGCCATGGTTTGTGTTCAGTGTGAGCTGCATTCTTTTTGCTCTTTGTAATAGATAACACTTACGTTAGTTGGATGCATAATTCTGTTTTATTTTTAGGTTTTGTGTGGATGCATTTCAGCTGTGGGGTGAGTTGGCCATCTATGGAAATGTTTTCTTTGCCTGAATGATTTACAATCATATTTCCAAAAAACCTCAATTGAGAGAGGAAAAAATGATTCAAAATTGTGTGTAACAAAGAGTGTCAGTGCTCTTTTTATCTGTTTCCATGTTGAAAACTAGCTATAGAGAATACTCTTGAAAGTAGCTTTCTAGCTACTGAAATTTGGTTTCAGGTAGCTACAATGCTGGGGCTGCATACTCCTATAAAACAGAATGTCACCGTATGGCTTTGAGTGCTTCCAGTGGTCATTTAATTGGAAAAAAGTAGTGACTCATTTTATTTTTCTCATCAACAAAATTTCAAAGTAGTCCATCCAGCTTGAAGTTATGTTACATAATTTATGTTTAGAAACTTCAATAAACGGCTTGGTGTTTCAGTGATGTTGAAGAAACCCTGAGCTTTGCAAGTTCTCAACATCTCTGAAAACTGGCCAGTGTTCAGGTCAGCATTCAGATCTGGGTTAGGAATCTTAACTATAGGCATCTCATTTGAAAAATCTGCCCTAAATTCAATCCTGATTTTTTTGGCATTCCATATTGGTGAAATATTAGTATCAGTCATGTGATATTGTGCTCTTGACATTCCTGGATGTCACCTTCTTTCTGCAGCTTTCTCTGCAGTGCCATTGTGAAAGTTGTTCTTCATAGAGCTTAGTACCAAGTGTGGAGAGCCAAAAATGGGCCATCAGGCAGGCCGAAGTATGTGCAGAAACTTCTGTGGTAAGGGAAAAGAGTAAGGATTCAGCAAGGATTCTTTCAGGGATCAGTCATTAGTAGTACTTCTTAGTGCTTAAGCCTTGATTTAGCAAAGCTCTTAAACAATTACTTATTTTTAGAGATTATAAGGGTCCCATCTCTGGTCCTTAAAGCTCTTCAGTGTATTTTTAACTACTAATGGGACAGTTTAAATACTTGGAGTTCAGTGTGCATAAAAGCCTTACTGAATATGGGAATTTTGCTTAGTATTTTACTTAACCCTGGTTTCTGCTGGTGATTCTTGGAGAAAAGAATAGGATCAGTTTGGGAGGATGTGCAAGGCAATGCACAAAGAAGTATACGGTTGAAGTAATTGAATACCTCTCTATCTGACTGCCTTTGTGATAGAAATCTGTCTAATGCCCAATAAATCAGTGAAACCTAGCGGTTTTGAGTAGTTCATTATTGTGTGTTGTCCCATTTCTCTTTTCTCAGTACTCAACTTGAAAGAACTTTTCTATGTTAAATATTGTCAATCAGAGACTCAGTAGGCACTTTCTTTGAATCTGGAAGTGCTATAAAATGCTAAGAACTTTGACAAATCAGATAATGAATGTCTGCAGCTTGGAGTAAGTAAAAAAAGTTGGCCTTTATTTCTGTACTTCTAATACAGGTTTTTAAGATAGTGGATTTGTTCTTTCATAGCTGGTATTCTTTTCATGCAGTTTCTGTGTATGTTTGTCAGGGTTTTTTCTGTGCAAATGATTTACATCAGCCTCCTCAACTCTTAGTTAAAAAAAATATGGTCTCACATATGAGATTTGGGAGAGTTTCCATGGGTATTCCCATCAGAAAAAGCCTAGTCTCTTCAGGTTGACATTTCTCTCTTTTTGTCTTAAGAGCTCTTTATTCTGTTGGGAGCTTTTGCACTCAGTCATGTTGCTGTTGCATGAGCAGTTTGTAAGCAAGCATAACCTGGCAGAGCTTCCCATGTGAATGGTTGTAGCTGAACTTGTAGCTGCCCTCAAAGGGAGCAGGAGAGGACACATTCTGTATGAACAATTCTTCCTTCATTGTCAAAGCATTTATGGTAGTTACTGAGACTCAGCAGTCATTTTCAGCATCTTTGCTCTGGAGCATCAGGGCCTTCAGAGCAGAAAGTAAGCTCCTCTGGGTTTGAGATACCTGCCTATAAATAAGAAAGCCAATACACAGAAATAATTGTCTGGGTTGCACAGTAGCTGTCTGGTTTCGGTCTGGTGGCTGTTGTTGCGCTCTTCCTTTCTGCATCCCACGGTAGTCTGATTCTCCAGTCGGGGAAGCTGGAAGAGTCAGCAGCTGCAGCAAACAGATTAGTAGCACTTCCCTCTGGATTGCAGCACTAAGAGGTTCTTACTTTGTGAGCCATCATATTTAGTTGGTTTGTGAACACAGACATTAAAATTCTGTTGTCATTAACACCAAATTATGTTTACCTTTGAAAGGAGAAGGCTACTGTCATTGAAGAGCCAGGTACCTTGTAGTATTAAAGGCCCACAGATCTCTGGATTGGAACAGGAACCTTGTTGTCTGAAGTATGAGCTCCACTGTGCTTTTCTCCTCACTTGCCCTAGATGAAGAGATTTTCCTGTATTTCCTGACTTTTATGTTCAGGTCAGCTAGCAATGCTTCAAGTCTTCATTTTTTTTCTTAGTCTACAAATCAACTTTGCTGCATTGCTTATAGCTGTTAAGGAATCACCTGTCAACAGCAAAAGACTCTGCACAGCAGCCAGCAAAGTTATGAGTTGTTTTTGTAAGTACTTCTGTGTTTGCAACTGTTGGAACCCTTTTCAAGAGTAGAAGAGCACAACTGAAAGTAATTTACAATTTGCAGTGGAGATGTACAGAGCCTGGTGATTTCTCAGAATCTTTTTTATTGCTTGTATTGATGCTACTGGTTACCTTCCTTCTGTCCTTTAGCAGACATCACAAATGCTTGGGGAAATAGTTTTGGTTTTTCTCTGCCTCCTTTTTCTGGTTCTTAGACTATAGTTAGTGGTGATACTCTATTGAAATAAGCTTGGTTGTGCTGCCTTGCTGTGATGTTCCAGAATTTTATACTTGTTTCTAAAATATTTTTTAAAGTAATGAATCCAGGCATTTTGCTGTTCCTGTACTTTAGTTCATGTATCTCCAGATTGTTTTAGTATAATAAAAAATATTAATGGAACTATTGGTCATATTTTTAATTAGAAAAATAGGCAAAATTTATGATACTAATTAGGTAGTCATGGTATTGCTTTATATCAGATGCTCTCAATGCAGTTTTGATACTGCTGTCATTAGAGTATTATCAGAGGGAGACTGAGGAACCTCATGTAAAGAGCGTGAAGAATAACACCAAAGAAAGGCGATGCTAATTAACTTTCTTATTACAGCTACCATTATGTATGAAGATTTCATATCTCAGTTGCTTCCATATAAAATACCAATAGAGAAGTTCCTCTGTTGACTTCAGGTGGCACCCGGATCGTTTTCAATAAAATGGTTTAGCAAATATTTGAGGAGTCATTTGGGCTTTTTTGCAGTCTGGTTGATTTCTGTGTCTTCTTTGTGTGTGTGTGTGTGTGCTTGGGGAGAGGATGAGGATATCATAATGGAAGAACAGTTTTCTGACTATGATTTAATTGCCAAAATAAGTTCTGCTATTTAGTAAGCTAAAAGGAAACATAAAGGAAGCATAAATTATAATTTCATCTGAGTTCTTCTTCTGTGGCATTTATTCATTTTTATTATTTAAAGATATTCTCTCTCTGTCAGTAACTCTCCCCTTCTCTGCATCATTTAGATAGTCTGTTTGTGAAGTCGACTCACATAAATATTTACATGCTTTACTAACTGACAGATTAATCAAATCACTAAAATAACCATTGCTTTAGCACAGCAAGGTGTTAGGACTCCAGGTTTTCTTCTAAGAGGTCCTCAAGAAATGCAGAGAAAATGTGTTTATGTGATAACACTGCAGGGTTTCATGTAGTTTGATGAAGCATCATTTAAAAAAACCCAGAACAACAGATTAACAAAAATGACTTGTTCAGTGTTAAACTGAACATATCTGTACTCATTGAATGTCCCAAAGTGTCACTTCAGTTTGCTGCTAAAAGGCACTTATTTGTCATAGCTGTTTGCCAGAATGGATTTAGATGATGTGAAAATAGGCTTAGTGAAGTGGCCGTAAGAGGGGTGAATTAGTTCTGTGTATGGCAGTGGCAGGTTGGCCCAGCGGACTTCTGACCCAGAAGGATCCTGAGTCACTGCAATCTGTTCTGTGGGAGATGGAAGGCAGTATGACCTGGCTTTTGGACACATTTTCAGCAGTCGTGAGAAAACAGCCTGTGGGCTAAGTGATGCTATGGTTCTCTATGCTATTCCTGGCCTTGTGGGCTGTGGTGCTGCAGCAGATGGTTTTTGTCCAGTTGGGTGGATTTGAAAGATCAGAACAAGGTAAGCACAGGAAAGGCACCCGATTGATGGGGAGAGGGGAAGGAATGAAGAGGAATAAACAGTCCATGTTTATTTTCTTCTTTTTCTTTGATGTTTTCCCTTTCTGTCTTTAAATTCTGTGTAAATATATATAAATATCTTAACAAGTAAACAGTAAGACCGTTCTGGTGTGGGAGGAGGACAACAAAAACCTACCGTTAATGTTTCCATGCTCAGCTAATGTTCTAACTTTCTGTTTGTATTCACTTGGACAATCTTCAGTTCTGTTCATAAGCCCTTCATCCACAAACTTCTCAAATGTGTTAGTAGCTAAAATGAATTAATACTAGCTTTGTAGTGTCACAAAACACAAACGGGAAAACCAGAAAAAGAGCCTGGAACTTCTTCACAGAGTCTTAGAATACCAAGTTGGAAGGGACCTCAAGGATCATCTGGTCCAACCTTTCTTGGCAACCTTTCTTTCTTCTTAAACATCCTTGATGTTTTAAATACAGTCTTTTCAGTATTTAAATGCCAGACTTTCTACAATCATAAAATCTAACTTCTCGGGACTTAAGTGTTTGAGGAAGTATAAAATCTAACATACAAAATACTTTATACCCATTTTATAGTCTGTCATGAAAAAGTAATAATTTTATATCTGAGACTTGCTGTAAAATTATTGACTAACAGGCCAGATATGCTTTAAAACATAATTTTTTGCAGCCAGTATCAGAGACTTAGCTCTGGCTTGCAGCTTTAATCTTCTGGACTGGGCAAATTTTCTGTTCATAGAACAGCTATTTTTACCTTGTTTAGAGAGAGTTTGGTGGAAGGAGAGGGAGTTGTGTTGAGCTTTTTAGGTAGTTTGGGATTTTAAAGTGGGAATTCTAGTTTCCCAGCAATGCTTGCTATGTAATTGTTGTCATTGATAGCCTGGAAGCATTTGCTAATGTTTCAGCTCCTTTAGAGAATCTCCACATTCCAGAGAGTACCAGCTTGAGAAATACAGATAAAATCTATGCTAAGTCTAGTCAGGTTTTTGGTGGGGTTTTTTATTAGCTATAAATACTCTGCTGTCTGCAGACTTTTTCACCAGTATGCATCTGACACAAGTCAGTTATATTGCTATACACATTTAAGTGGTCTATTACTAATCTGCTGCCAGGCACTAATAAAAATATATTAACCCTCTGATCATATTTTATTATTTTTCTCATTTTCTTTCTAGACATTTTATGGTTCCACAGGATTCTTTAATTCTTAGTCATGATGCACTGTTAATAGGCTTTAGTATCTTGTCTTCTTGGCTCTATGCCAAGCAGAAGTCTCAGCTGTATTTTGAACAGCTATATGTGTGGCAAATACATTGCACTGGGACTCCTAATACGGCTGTAAATGTGGAGAAATGGGACAAAATTTGTTCAACATATTGCAGTTCTTTATACATAAATTTACCCAGAAGAATAAGACATACGTTTGCCAACAAAACAGCATTTGTATAAACTTGGTCTTACTCTATTTTAAACCCCTTGAATTTGCATATTCAGACTTACCTGGAAGGGAAGAGAAAATTAGCACTTTATATGGTCATATCACAGTGATATGAAAAAGTTGAGAGATGTGGATAAGATTGCTGTATATACAACATATAATTCATTATACTAATATATACTGGGAAGGAGATTAGTAAAAAAAATTAAATTTTGCATAGTTCTAAATTATTGTAATTTACTGCTTCTCAATATTTAATCTAAGGAGAGACAAGTTATCTTTGTCTTCAGAGCAAACCAACCCTCTACACCTTTTTCTGTTGTTACCTGCCTGGCAGTCTAAATTTTGGCTAGTTAGCTGAGAGCCTGGATGTATTCACTCCTTTATAAGGAATTTACTGAATAGCTAGATGATAAGCACTAATAATTCCCCATGTTTTCCCAAAGTACAAGGACCTAAGGAAAACCCAGAAACATGCCACAGCTCCTCACCAACTTACCTGCCTCATTCCCTTTCTGGCGTCTCAAGATGTGCCAGATCCAGGTGCTGCCAGAGCCTGTTTGTAAGTGAATCTATTTTAGGCTGTTTTAGGAGACAGTTTCTGTGTAGAAATGACAAATTTCCTGAACTTCTCCAAGGCACAGACTTAGAAAATAACAAGTCTGTGCTGGTGTCAATTCCTAAAAAGAAGTGTTTTTCTTCTGGCTAGCCATTACCTGGCTGAGCTTATTCCAACATACTTGGGATAGGGATGGGTGGAAAGAATTGGAAAAAATTGCTTGCGAGTCAGAAGTGAAGTATTTACTCACCTGAGTGGGACTGCTCACAACTGGTAATCAAACACTTGATGAAATAACTTGCCAGTTTGAGGGTTTTAATCTCTACTTTCAGCTTTCCATCTGTAAAACTGGAAAAATAATACTTATTTAGTTCACAGAGATACATGACATTTCCTTCATTAATATCTCTAATGTCAGATGTATTCTTGCACAAAAGCTTTCTAGAATCCAGCAGTCCTTTTTGAGAACGAGAGCTGGTGTCCCTGTTGTAATTTGTGTTAATCTAGAGTTTATTTATGCCTTCATTAGTGATGCCTGAAGTAGATGTGCCCCTAAAATGAAAGAAAGCAATGTAGTGTAAATAAACCAAATTTGCTGAATTTATAATGCTCATGGGTTGTGTGTTTCCAAAAAAGAAAAAAATTCCAAGATCTGAATTTTAATTTTATTGAAGACATGCTTTGAGTGTTTTACCTTCTCTCTAATTATGGTATATGATTCTATATATTCTGTTATCTGAATAGGAGATCCTGTAACTGGGTATGAGGACAGTAAATGTTACCATATTGTTTTATTGGCCATGTTTTCAGGGAATGTCATGATGATGATTTGCAATTGGTAGTGGTGTGGTTGAATTAGCATGAATAATAAAGTGATTTGCAGTTGGTGGTGGCATTCTTGAATGAGCATGAATCATAGAAACTCTGCTCATGTTGAAGCTTTTTCAGTTTAAGGTAGGTCTGAAAAACAGGGAATAGTATGGTATTCTTTTAATAACTCAGTGCCATTTGCAAAATACTGTTTTTTTAATCTTTCTGTTTTGTTGCAAAATATGGGCTTTATGGAATGAGAGCTTTCAGCTGACTTCTGAAATGAATGGGAAACACTGGAGATAAGTAGCTGTAACAGAAGGTGGAGTTCTTATACAGTGATGTTTCCTATCAGTCTCTGGAAATTTCCAATACACAAAACGAATCTGAAACTAATAATTATCTGAGTTTTCTGCTCTGAGTTCTATGTCTTTCCCTCTGTCTTGACATGTTCCTAATGGATCATGTCTTTCTTTTGCCGCCCGTTGCCTTTGTCCTTCACCACTTCTTCACCTGTTCCTGGGTTCTCTTTTGAGCTGAATCAAGAAAGAAATCGTTAAACAAAACCCAATTGTGTAGTCTCCTTAGCTATTTTTACTTCCATTTCTGCTAGCCAAACTTGACTTAATTTCGATGTACGCCCACAACTGAAACTCCAGTCACCATGTGATGGTGGAGGGCTTCAGTGCTGCAGCCTTCACCTTTGTCTAAGAGTCACATGGACCATTCTACTGCTACAGTGAAGTTTGAATAGCAAATGAAGCAGACTAAGCTTATGGCTAGCGAAAGCAAAGAACATTTACCCCTGTTGTTCTAGCTGTCTAAGGTAAACGAGGTGATCCTTTACCCCTGGAGTCTGGAGTAAACCTTTTCCTGTTTGACTGCTGCAGATATGCTCAGTTCTCATCCTTCATCCTAGCTGCAGCTGGATATTCGGTTGTCACTGGGAGCCAAAGGTGGGCTAGCAGCTACTCAAGTGAAAGTTCTACCCTGCACATGTATTTTAGACAAGTTCAGTCAAAAGTTTCCCATGACTTTGACTTCAAATTTAAATCAGGAAGGAAGTGACAGGTCCTCTTGAGAAACCCTGATCAAGAAGCTGGGCATAACTGTCCAACTGCAATACACCAATATTCTGCATACAATTTACTTATTATTATCTGTAGCAACAACATTTAAGATAGTGCATTTTTTTGCTTGAAAGCTGATCTCAAAAAATTAGTTTCTCGGACACTAGAAGAGAAGAAAACAGACTTTCTAAAATCCAGATTATAATGAAATTGTTGAAAATTGTCACACAATTACATGTGGAATGCTTTTGCAGTATGTGCAACTCTGAAAAGTGGAGCACTCCTAAAGGTGAGGAAGAGCAGTCACACTAGTGATGTCAAACATCTCAGCTGTGTCTGGCTGTCGGATGAGTTTCAAAAGCAGCAGTGTCACTACATCCAGTTGTAGGTTGGTAGTAATTAGCTTCTGGCCTAGCTGCTTACTTGCCATTAAAATCTATGCCTTTGCCATTAATTCTAAATAGGCTCAATAAGTTGTTTTGGTCTGTCAGACCAGGTTCTGCTCTTAGCAGTAATAATAGTGAACTGCAACTTTGTAAATGTCATGGGAGAGTGCCGCTGTCCAGACTCCTGCCCCTCTGCTATCTCACAGGTCAGTCCTAGGGAATGACCCACTGTTAGTTTTCCAAAGGGACCAATTTCTTATCTACAGTTCTGTAGTTTCCAAAAATTGTATTTGTACTAGTCTAATGGATTTGTTAAATTGTCTCCATTTCATGGATTTGTAATAGCAAATGTACTCTAATACATTTTTAATTAGTTGATGACAATTAAATGAATAATTTGAGATTATGTCTTGTGAAGCAAATGAAATTAGGACAGGAATAATCAAACATTAATTATTGAAGAAGATTTTACTGATAAGCTGTCTGTGTAACATTTTATACTGCAGGTGTGCGATAGGGAAAATCATAGAATGGTTTGGGTTGGAAGGGACCTTTAAAGGTCGTCTAGTCCAAACCCCCTGCAGCAAGAACTTCCTGTTCTGTAACTTAAGCTCCAAAACAGGTAAACTGTACCTAAATCACTTGCCCTATAGTCCTTAAGCATAACCTACAGGTGAGCTGTACAAAGCAAATCCTGTCTTTTTCTTGTGAACTGTGTTTTCCAGAATTAGAGGAAACCTCTTTATTGACATTGAATTTACACAGAGATGCAAAATGCTTGTTCCATACATTTTTTCCCGTGGTACTACTTTAAGGAGTAGGTATCTTTTAATTGCCTTACTTGTCCACAGAAAAACAGTAGTTCAAGAGTTATTTAATATACATCTGACATTATAGTGCTATAAAACTGAGTAGTTTATAGAGGGTGGTAGTCTCTTCTGTGGTACAAGATCAGTGGCAAAGCCCCTTTTATTGCAAATACTGACAACAGATTATAGTTTTGGGGTTACCGCTTTGTTGATTCCCTTTGCTTTCACCTTGACTTTCCTGCTGTTGGTAGATGGCTGTCAGTGCAGCTCTGCACTGTTGGTTTTCAAAAATTATCCGAGGAAAGATGGGGTGTTTTGCTTGATTTGTGTGTGAAGAATCATAGTACACATACACTGGCAAGGATTCAAGAAGTCAGAGTGTTAATGTCAAATATTAAGATTTTCTCTTGAGCAAAAAAAACATAATCTGCTGTCCAGTAGGACAGCCCAGTAAAAAGCATTCAAGTATGAGCAATCTGGCTAAACCAGTGACAGAGAATTTGAAGTGTTTTCTGAACTGGAAACTGTTGTACTGGATAGCTAGAGAGCTGAGCCATCCCCAGGTGGACTTGGAAGCATCCAACCCAAATATGAAAAGGAGAGTTAGGTTCCAAAATAAATTATTAGGAGTAGACATTTGTAGTAGACAAAGCCAAATATGTTTTCCCTCTTCTGCTTTTATATCAACAGATGATGGCAGTTACTTAGTTTGTAATGAAAATGTTGGAATGTGATCATCGAGCAGAGTTGTCACACCTGTGTTATGCTTTCCTGGTCGTCTAGACATTCCAGCCTCTGTTCATTCCTGCAGATCTGAATCCGTCACCTGTGCTTAATACTTATGTCTGTTAAAAAAAGTAAATACTCCTACAAATGGTGTGTCATGTACATGCTCTTCTAACTTCAAACAGGCCTTTAATTCTCTTGGGTTATGTGAAGTGTATTGGTGTCAAGATAGAAAGATTACTTTCAAGGAACCAGGTGTTCATTCTCTGAGATATTTTATTATAGACCTACCCATACATCTCCTGCTGTTTTCAGCTACATCAGAGTGAAGAAGTGTGTATTTTTGACTGTGGTACTGCAAGCTTCTCAGACATATCTGTGAGGGATGCTATCCAATTTGCTGTAATGATTGTCTGTTTGTATGTCCTTTATTGCAATATGGCTTGCAACAGCTAAGTCGATTTCCTTCTCTTGAAGGAGTATTATTCCATCTTCAAAAAGATAAATTTATTCTTTTTACTTGAGACACTGATACTGCAGTTCACTCCTCTTTTCCATACTTCAGTCATCTGTCATCTTTCCAAACATTCAAAACTCTCAAGAGAATACAATGTACATCAGATGTGAAGAGTTCTGTCTCAGTAAGATTGACCTGATTGGGAAAATTCCCTTCTTCTTTTCTTCACCTCCCCTTTCACCCAAAATGACTCCTTCAGGAAACTTCCAATCCTTCTGTAGTTCAGTGGATCAAAGTACTGTATTGTTGGATCTTAATCACATATGAATGGCTCCAGAAGGGATCAGAGCTCTCTTTGTTTATTAGAGGCTTCTAGGCCAAAAGCAGTGCCAGCAGCCATAAAGGAAATATGTAAACCTCTATTTGGTCATTCAGTGAACCATGTCACTCTGGGCTTGACCTCCACTTTGTTGCACAAACTTCCTTCTGCAGGAAGGTGGTCTAGATCATGGTCCTAAAATACATTAATGCTAGCAATTCTACAGGAAGAGATTATTTTTTTTTCCTTTTGTACAATGTCCCTCTACTGATTTTTCTCCTCACCCTTTCCTGCTTCCTCAGGATTATATATCCTCAGCTTTAAGTACAAACTAGGATTCAAAATGTTCCAGATTTATCTGTATCAGAGAGGGGCATGGTATATATCACTGTGGTATCACCATGTATTGCAATTTGTAGTGTTTTTAAAAAATAAATAAATAAAATTTTAAAATCCCACAAACCACTGTTAGCTGGGAGAGGTGATGTTTCCCTCTACTCTTCCCTCTGATTTGGAAGGGTGCCTGTTGTGAGGTTAGTAACATGTAGCCAAGCCCAGTGAACTGTGGGGATGTCTGCACAGTAGCTTCTTCTACCAATATAAAGAAATGGCTTTAAAATATGTTCGAATAGGCGATGAGTAATTAACTAGTACTATTCCCTCACAAAGAATACTTATAAGAAGGAATCAAAAAGCTTTTTGAATTGCGCGTGTAATGTTGCTGTTTCCAACAGACAACTGTTTTACTCTCTCCCTTCTCACTTTTCCATGCAATCAATCATTTGCTTGTATATATTGTTCAGTTTACACAGGTGTGTGATTACAAATGAACTTGAGTCTAACTTGCAGTGGTAAAAATGTACTATGCACAAGTATGTGCCAGTATCAAAGTATAAGACCATAGATGTGTTTTTCTTCCTGTAACATGGC
Source organism: Antrostomus carolinensis (assembly GCF_000700745.2). Taxonomy (NCBI): domain Eukaryota; kingdom Metazoa; phylum Chordata; class Aves; order Caprimulgiformes; family Caprimulgidae; genus Antrostomus; species Antrostomus carolinensis. The sequence continues at coordinate 54,830 of NW_010310087.1, read as the reverse complement.
TTTCTGTTGCAGTGCATATGTATATATCTCCAGAGACTGGAACTGGTAATAGATAAATGAACTGTTGATGAAAAAAAATTACTTGACCCAGTGTTTTTACTTCTTTTTAGCCCATCAAGATGTTGGGAATGCTTAATGAGGTGAAACAGTATTGGATATGACATTAACAAGACATTGTATTTCTCTTCTTGCTTCAGTTGGGCATTTTTGTGCAACCGTTTTAATGATAGTCACTCTGCCTTTTTATTATGATACAAATTAAGATGTTCTTCTTGCATGTAGACTAATGTGTAATTGATTAAGCTAAAGTGCAGTTCTGTGTCTTCCTTATACTGTTGTATCAAGCATGAGTAAATCACATAGCTGATAATAAACTTACTATCATCTCTGAATGTTAGTAGTGAAAGGAAGATAGAGCATGAGAAGTTCCATGTCATCCAGGGTATTTGTGCAGAAACACAAGTAATGTTGTTTATTGGGTTATCTGTCTGTTACTGCCATGCTTTAAAATGTCATCCAGTGAAGAAGGAAAACCAAATTACTTAGCTAATTACTTAGCTGATAAATTATATGCTGTGGACAATGAAAAGCAAATAAATGACCTGTTCATGTTTATCCTGAAAAAATTGGTTAGAAATTTAGGTTAGAAAATTTATTGTGCAAGGTAGATGACTGAGTGTGTTCACGGAAATGATGATTGGTTTATATATGACTTGTGAGTGTACAGACTGTATTACTAGAACAGTATAACTTCAAATACAGTTTTATTGGCTTTTTATCTTCATATACTGTGTCCATAAATACAGACAAGGCTAAAAGGTAAGGAACTTAGTGTTTTAAGTAACACTTACAGTAAAAAAAACAAAATTCACATATGTTAACTTTTAATAAAAAATTGAATATACAAATCCTATTAGAAGTGTTATGGTGTTGCATGTGTTTCGTATAAAACAAGCAGAACTGCTCTCTCCTTTCCCCCAAGAATAGCTGAAGATACAATCAGACCACCAACCAGTGGATTTTTTAATAGAATCCAGTTGTACTTGTTTGTCTTGCATTTGTCTTTAATCTAAACCCAGCTGATTGCATTTATACTTTATTTTTACTGGGAGATCCTTTTAATACATTTTAACTCTTAACAAGGGAACAAATGAACTAGTTTTTTGTTTCCTGAGACAAATGTCACTGCTTCACCTTGATTTTTCTGAGCATTTTTCACTTTACCTTCAAGTGCATTTGCAGATATGTGCTTTCTAGTTGGCAAGCATCAAGCTGATGCACTAGCAGCTGGGCTGGAATTTCTTTCTTCTAATATGATGTCATTTCTACTGTGATGGATTAGCCATCTTTAGAAGCAGGGTGTTTTATTGCTTGTAAGTCATCTAAAGCCATTTTATGTGGTTGATCTCTT